>NW_027210274.1:0-87351 GCF_027789765.1 Dendropsophus ebraccatus | reverse complement strand
CCCCTGCCTGACTGCAGCTCTACCCTGCCGACTGCAGCTCTACCCCTGCCAATCAAGCATGAGTAGCTGGGAAGAGGGCGGAGGCAACGTAGCTAAATGCCGCTGTGGCTCTGCCCTTAAGCCTAGTTACGGGAATCTGCACAGAACATTAGGGCCTATTCCACAGTAACGATAATCGGGCCGGATCGGTCCCATTTGGCCCGATTCGGCCGATTATTGTTCGGTGAAATAGAGAGAACGATTTTAGGTCTGCCCTAAAGAACGATCAGCCGATGACACGATCATCGGCTGATCGTTCATTAGGGCCAGACCTAAAATCATCGTTCCCCCACGCGCATTGCTACGGTTGAATAGCGGTGAACGGCGGGCGAACCGACGATTTGACAAGCAGCAGCATACATTACCTGTCCAGGCTTCTTCTCCGCGCTGTCTTTATCCCAGGTCCCGCACGCTCTATCTCAGAATGCCAGTCAGCTGATGGACCGCCACGGCCTGTGATTGGCTGAGTGTGGCCTGTCAGCTGACCAGCCATTCTGAAGATAGAGCGCGCGGGACCTGGGGATGAAGACAGCGCGGGAGAAGAAGCCTGGACAGGTAATGTATGATGCTGCAAGGACATAGGTAACGATGTCCTTGCAGCCCTCGCTCAACGATCATCGGGCTGTGGAATAGGCCCAGTAAACGAGCTGCGATCTAGCTGATCGCCGCTCGTTTACATAGTTGATCGGGCCCTCCTCTGCCCGTGGAATAGGACCCTTAAACATGGATTTTCTAAAATTGCAGTCCTGAGCCTCAGGGAACTGATCCCGGCAGCTATAAGGTACTGGGGCCAACTCACTCTCTATCAGGGAGGTGATTGGTTCCCTTTAAGGGGTTTATTACATTGATTTTAAAGTGTTGCTGTGATTTTGGGCTGTATGTCCCTGCCGGTCAGGGAGTTGGGCGCACTTGCGCCCATCTTGGGATTACAGTGGATCTTGGGAGTGAGACCTGGTGCAATCAGTAACTTTTGGTATAATTTTCTTCACAAACAGTGACCTTGTTATCGACCTCGGATGAAATTAAGTACTTAGTATGGTAGACATTGAGTAACTTTTGGGCAATTCAAGGCTGAGATCAATCCAAAAACATAGCAAAGTCATTGTGCGGCTCCTCAATGAACACTTCATAAGTGATCCGCTGAGACTATATTAAACTCCTTGTTCCGTGTTTCGTCATTTCTGACTAATATCGTAAAGTTCAACTTTATTGGAAAATTACAAAAGACCTGTTCTGCAAACCCATGCATCTGGTAGGTGGTGAGTTATAGAGGGAGCAATAAAGTCCTGGCAGGTCCTCACTCTCTCAGCTATTCAGTGATAGATCTTACTCCAAGGCACACAGTTCATAAGACCATCTCAAGTCCTACCAGACCTTCCGAGATGTTACGGCTCCAGTCGAATCTCCAGGAACCCTACCCTAAGTGTCTAAGCCCATGGTCCACAACTTGTGGCCCTTAAGCCGTTGCAAAGCTACGACTCCCAACCTTCAGGAGTCATAGTTTCGCAACTGCTGGAGAGCCACAGGTTGGAGACCATTCTAAGCAGTCATTAGAGCTGAGACCGAATCTGGTGCCGAAAGGGTTTTCGAGGCGTTGTGCTGCATCTTTTTCTCATTTATGTCCTCAGATTACAAAATGTACTCCAGATGCAAGGTTTTGGGAACCACTTGAGCCTGTCTTCATCGGAGCACGTGTTTTGTATTAGGTATGTAGAGTGGTGACAGGAAACGTGGTATGTATGCCCTTGGAAAAGGATAAAAGCTAATTCTATTACCACTTTCCAGGGTAGCTTGTTAGTCTCATATAGGTAAACTGGTTCTTATTATACTGCCCCAACCTGGGGTCACAAAAAGAAAAGGAGAGGGGGTAGGGCGCAATGAATTCGTAAAAAAAATGAACATTAATTCACGGATGATTTTGTGTAAAAATATAATAATAATGGGAAAAAATCATCACAACACTAGGGGTCCATAGTTGTCGTTTTTATAATTGAATTAATAGAGGAGGTTGCTCTATTCAGGATAAGTGCTTACAAAGAGCGTCTCTCACTCTGGAGGACCTTCCTGTCCTGAATTGCACATTCATTTGAGTGGACACTGTGTAATGCTTAATTCCTCTGTGGTGGCGCTGCAGAGGAATGAAACACTTTCTGCCACTTTCTGCCCTGCTTAGCGGAGTGGAGGGTGCCTGGTTAATGTACTGTATTAAAAAATTTTGTTCTAATTTTTTTATATTTCGTCCGTTTAAGGGATGTGTTAATGAAATATACAAAAATTTGACTGAAAAAAAGGTAATCGGTTTCTACAAGACACATTAGAACTCCGACGGGATGCCAGTAGTTATTGAAGGTGTATGGGCACCTTTACCCGAGCAACACCAGGTGCCCTCTTGAGAATTGAGCACCCCGATGCTAAGGGGTTATGTAGCATTAGAAAAAACATGACTACTTTCTTCCAGAGACGGCACCGCTCTGTCTCCAGCCAATTAAAGCTCCAGTCACTTCAATGGAACTCAGTTGCAAAACGTGCACCCAAACTGGAGACAAGAGCGGTGCTGTCTCTGGAAGAAAGTGGCCATGTTTTTCTAATGCTGGATAACCCCTTTAACACTATAAACCATACCTCCTGGTGATGAATTATATTCTGCTGTTGCTGCGCCACTCTTGTCCTTGGCAGCACATGACACGGAGGAAGCCTTGTTCTTGGAGGCTAAGTGAGCATGTGCTGGCATTCGAATTGTAACTCGTTCACGGTGTGCCCAGTGGGTATATAAAATATTTCCAATTTGAGCATTTTCATACTATACCCTTGCCATATACGAGGGGAAACTGGGAAGGAACGAGCACTATACAGTACTTACAATTCAGAAACCAAGGCATGCGCAGTTTCACTTCAAGAACCTTATGCCATGCATAAGGCTTCTTGGTTAAAAGCGGCATGGAGGCGGATAGTAAGAATACCCATCCGGGGGATAGTAATAAGTAAGGGGCCAACACCTGTGTAGGTAGAATCCTATAAACAAGGGGTGTAAGTATGGGGGCGCACAGACCCAAGTCCTGGTGTCAGAAGGGACCTAGGAGACCACTGCTAAGATAAGTTCTATAAATGATCTGTTATGTAAAGGGGGGGGGGGGGGAAGCTGCTACATATTTTGCACTGGGGCCCAGGAGCTTTAAGAATCTATACATAAATACTGGATATGAACCTTATGCTTAACAGATGGAGCATATCATCGATTACCATGAACCATGTTTACATGAGCACCTGGGCCACCATAGGACCCTCTAATACTCTAGTCTAACCCTGAAGAGTAAGGAAATCTTTGTAAGGTCACGGTCCCTTTAAGTGTCAGTAATTGTTTGCAGCACAGTTTCTCCCGATGCTTTTTTTTTTTTTCCAGCGTCCCGGACTGAATCTGAACATATGAAATATGTCAGTCCAGAGCGTGACCGTCCGGCAGCTGCAGGAACCGGAGGAAAAGTGAAGGAAGAAAAATAATAATCACATTTATAGATGGTTTTCAGTGATGCCATTGTCTTTGCTGAATGCAGAGCAGTTGTTGGTCTAATCCACAATCCACACCGAACATAATGAAACATCAGGTCTGTTACTCAGCCATTGAATCTATTTCCCACTGGCAGCGCTCAGGTTTCGGGAGTTCGTGGGACCCTGGTAGCGGCATAGAAAATGCATAGATAATTTTTCATGGTGTCTAACACAGTAGGATCTATGAACACATGTCTGAGACTCGGAGTCTGCAGGGCAAATGTCTTTTAAAGGCCTCTCGGAGTAAATTACTCACTCATCAAATACTCAGCGCTGATGTTCTTGTAGCCAGTGGAGGTCCCAATGGTCGGACCCTCACAATCACAAATCATAACCTATCCTGTGGGTAATCCACATCCAGTGTTAGAAAAACATGGCCGCTCTCCTCCAGAGACAGCACCGCTGTTATCTCCAGTTCAGGTGTGGTTTGCAATTATGCTTCATTCACTTCAAAAGAACTGAGTTGCAAAACCCGACAGCTTATTAACACACATTACAAGGTTATATAACTTTGTAATGTGTGTAAATTAAGCAAAAAAGAAAAATACAAAATGCAGCACTATCCCTTTAATCACGGAGGCACATGGTAACTTTCATATATCTCTCTGTGCTGCCCCCAGATAGATTGACACCTGGAAGCTGAGTCCCAAGAAGGGTCAGGTATTGGAGGGGGAGCTATTACAACTTGCTGCACTTCAGGAGCTCAGGAAAGCCTCTTCGACTCTTTATACCAGGGGTGGGAACCTCCGGCCCGCGGGCCGCATCCGGCCCCTGAGACCTCCCGATGCGGCCCGCGGCCCGCAGCTCCCCTGTGATGCGCGCCGCTCTGGAGGAGGAAGGAGCCGGCATACACAGCATCCTCTGGTGTCTGTGACAGCTGCCGGACACCGGAGGATGCTGTCTGTGCCGGCTTCTTCCCCAGCAGAGCGGCGCGTGTCTTCAGTCTCCTGCGGGCCGCGCGCGATGACGTCATTTCATCGCGCGCTGCCTGCAGGAGAAAGACCGGCACAGAGGACCCGGGACAGAAGAGGACATGGGCAGCGTGGGAACGGAGGTAAGGTGAGTGGGATGTTTATTTTTTTTATTTGGGGGTTAACTAGGCCACCAGGGACATGCCTGATGGGGGTTAACTAGGCCACCAGGGATATGCCTGATGGAGGATTAAATAAGCCACCAGGGACATGCCTGATGGGGGTTAACTAGGCCACCAGGGACATGCCTGATGGGGGTATCTAGGCCACCAGGGACATGCCTGATGGGGGTTAACTAGGCCACCAGGGATATGCCTGATGGGGTTTACTAGCCACCAGGGACATGCCTGATGGGGGTTAACTAGGCCACCAGGGACATGCCTGATGGGGGTTAACTAGGCCACCAGGGACATGCCTGATGGGGGTTAACTAGGCCACCAGGGACATGCCTGATGGGGGTTAACTAGGCCACCAGGGACATGACTGATGGGGTTAACTAGGCCACCTGGGACATGCCTGATGGGGGTTAACTAGGCCACCAGGGACATGCCTGATGGGGGTTAACTAGGCCACCAGGGACATGCCTGATGGGGGTTAACTAGGCCACCAGAGATATGCCTGATGGGGGTTAACTAGGCTACCAGAGGCATCACTGGGGGGGTTAACTAGGCTACCAGGGACATGACTTGGGGGGTTAACTAGACTACAAGGGGCATCACTGGGGGTTAACTACAATAGCAGGGCATCACGGGGGTTAAACTACAATAGCAGGGGAACTAGGGAAACAATACTTTGCCTTGCCCTGGGTGCTGATGCTGCAAACCCACGCTACTAACTGCCGCACACGGTATGCGGCCCTCGAATGATTTTATTAATGCCCGACCGGCCCTCGACATGGAAAAGGTTCCCACCCCTGCTTTATACTGTAGAATAAAAGTATTTTTCTAAGTTCTGGTCTGGCTTACACATCCTGGAGCAGGGTAAAAAGAAGGTGAAAACCAAAGGATACTCTGTCCCCCAACTCTTGCCAAAAGTCAGACTGTAAGGTAACACACCCTTCGGATAGTTATAATTAAATCCATCTATGCTGCTCACTGTACAGGAACTGGGAAGGGACAAATAAAAAAAAATAAAAATCAGAAAAGTTTGGATTCTAACACTCACAAGTGTAAATTATTGTGCAGGTTCCTTTGTTTCAATAACGCGTGGACATGGAAAAGGCAGACACCAGGTAGGTGCAGGTTACACGCCTGTTTCGCGCTACAGACCCTGTATTTACTATTCTTCCTTTGAGGAGGCACAGTATTTACTATTATCCTTTGAGGAGGCACAGTATTTACTATTATTCCTTTCAGGAAGTACAGTATTTTGCATAGTTAACACGGTTGAAAAAGACACATGTCCATCAAGTTCAACCAGGAGGGGATGGATACAGGGAAGGGGGAGGGGTGATAGGTTCTATACATATGCATTTATATTATTTTGCTCTAAGAACTTGTCTAGGCCGGTTTGAAGCCCTCTACTGTTTTTGCTATTATTTATTGTTGTATTTACTATTATTCCTTTCAGGAGGTCCAGTATTTACTATTATTCCCTTCAGGAGGTCCAGTATTTACTATTATTCCCTTCAGGAGGTCCAGTATTTACTATTATTTCTTTCAGGAGGTCCAGTATTTACTATTATTCCTTTCTGGAGGCACAGTATTTACTATATTCCTTTCAGGAGGCACAGTATTTACTATTATTCCTTTCAGGAGGCACAGTATTTACTATTATTCCTTTCAGGAGGCACAGTATTTACTATTATTCCTTTCAGGAGGCACAGTATTTACTATTATTCCTTTCAGGAGGTAGAGTATTTACTATTATTCCTTTCAGGAAGTACAGTATTTTACATAGTTAATACGGTTGAAAAAAGACACATGTCCATCAGTTCAACCAAGGAGGGGATGGATACAGGGAAGGGGGAGGGGTGATAGGTTCTATACATATGCATTTATATATTTTGCTCTAAGAACTTGTCTAGGCCGGTTTTGAAGCCCTCTACTGTTTTTGCTATTATTTATTTGTTGTATTTACTATTATTCCTTTCAGGAGGTCCAGTATTTACTATTATTCCTTTCAGGAGGCACAGTATTTACTATTATTCCTTTCTGGAGGCACAGTATTTACTATATTTTTTGCTTTATAAGATGCACTTTTTTACACTTTATAGTGCTTTATAGATACAATAAGTAGGGACAATCTGTATTAAATTTGTGTGTCTGTCTGAATGTATGTATCAGTATGTAGTAGAGCTGTAAGCCGGGGTAAATCATGATAAATGAGGTGCAAGAAGAGGCCAAATCTCCTCTCTGCCTTTCACACCCCCTCACCCGCTCATTAGGCGACTGGGGCATAGGGGAGGCATACTCCAGGGAGAAGGGGTGAACCTGCGCCTTCTCCTTGGCGTACGCCACGGGAGCAGGGTTTATAAATGTACCCCATAGTGTATACATACTGTATAATTTAAATAAATATGTATACTATACGAGCCAGACACCTGCTGTTAGAGCAGAGTGATGGTTTGTAAACTAGACGACGAGATGTCGACAAGGGGAAAAAGAAGCATATCAGGGGAAGGAGACAAGTTTGCTAAATGATTGTATTTATCTTGACAAGTACAACTATATTAATTCATATGGGAATACCCTTTAAAGGAGTTCAAAGGGCCCTCTCCCCCTATTGGACCCTCTGTAATCAGCTGTAGCCTGTAAAATCTGGGAGTTTCATTTCCCTACACTGCCACCACAGGGGAAATAAGGTATTACACATTGTTCAAATCAATGGGCTGTCTGGGCAATGCAGCAGAGGGACAGGACCTCCAGAGCAAGGAGCTAATAGAGTACATGGAAATGGACAACCCCTTCACATTTACAGTATATTTCAAGGTTCTCGTAGGAGTAAGGCATGCAGAATGCTTTCATGATCACAATATCAGACTCTACATTGTATATATTCATTTTCCATGGTTTAGACTGTTCCTGCAAATAAAGACTCCACCGTGACTGTGACTGCCGGGCACCGGCCTACTCTTTCCACATGGTGGTTGTAACACTGGGCGATATCTCTCACAATCACAACTAAAATCGTGTTGATTTAATGTCATAAAACTGACTGGTTAATTCTAAGAATAAAGTTTGCACAATCCAGGAGGACAGAATCAGTTGCTCATAGACCGCAGGAATGTTCCACCACACCCTGCTGCGTTGGGCCAGATGGAACAAGCTCATCTTGGGTCTCAGAGCATCAAGTCCAGCGTAGGATTTGGTTTCATTTAGGGAGCTTAACCTTTTCAGCACCGTAGCCTTAGTGCCCTAAAATTATTTTAGATTTAACATTATTATTATTATTAACTCCTTAGTGACCACCCATGTGTTTTCAGTGGTCGCTAAGAGGGCTTGATCGCCACCTTCGATTGTACTGGGGTCTTACTGACAGCCGAGCTCCCACACAAACTGCCAGAACCTGAGAAACTTCTTATCCTGGCTGTTTAACCCATCACATGCCATGGTCATGTACCAAATTGGCAAAATAAAATGGTTAATAAAATAATTGACCCCCTCACCCCCATTTGGTGCCAAGTGCAAAAGTTTCTGAGTATGTCCCTGAAGTTAGGCAAGAGTGGCCGTTGAATGGACAACTGTTAATTTACTGTCCCATGGTGGCCAACCACTAGAGCCTTTATTTTTAACACACCCCACCACCCATGGGATACTTGCAAACAGTCCTGATCTTAAAGGGACAATCTTAGGAATTGGGCAACAAGTGTTACATGCTTTAGGCAAACTCTATCCAAAAAAGGCAGGTTAGGGGTAGGCTGTATCCGTGTTCTCAAGGACTCCTTAGGGCGTCATCCAACTTTTCGAGACGTCGGGAGTCAAATTCTGAGAGCTCAAATTTGGGAATGTTGCCAGCAGTTCAGCAAGTTGGCTCAGCACTAGAGGGCAATCCTAGGTGGTCCCTGGGCCAGAACTTCTTACCAGGACGTATTATTATTTAGTGTCCCAGTCTGAAAGAAATAGAAAGTGATCCACATATCCATTCCGCATATCTATTTACCTAGGTATAGTTCTGCTGGTATACCCTACGGCCCTATGCACACAGAGCAAGAGCCGTGGAATGCCGCCAGCCTCCATGTCATAATGACAGTCTATGGGAGGCTTGTGCAGCTCCTCTCTCCGCACTGAAGAATGAACATGTTCCGGAATTCCGCCGCTCTTGCTCTGTGTGCACAGGGCTTACTACATATCTGTCATTGGGTGAACTTGCAGATTGGGTGAAGTTAAAGCAGATCAGTGCCGGTGTGGGGATCCCGGTGGAGCGGTCCTTTTTGCGAAACGCTGGCTGGTCCCTGTGCTCGGCGCCATTCTTTGACCATCCACTGGCCTAGCTCTATGCACTGGGGTGGGCTCCCCTCCCCTCTATGCTCCCAGTGCATAGAGCTGCGCCAGTGCATGGCCAAAGACTGGCACAGAGTGCGGGGAACGGGCGGTGTTTCAAAGACAAAGTCACAGGGATCCCCACACCGCCGCTGATCTAATACTGGAAAAAAAAAAAAGGTAATGTACATAATATATATAAGGTAATGGTACATTCGCTTTAATCTATCTATCTATCTATCTATCTATCCATCCAGAAATAATATAAATAAATATTCAGTTATGGCCACAGTATAGTGGGTTCCACAGTCAAAGTGAAAAAGTTAGATCTTTGTTTCACTATTCGGACATGTATAATTTGCACCCCACTCCTTATTTCCACCTTAGGGTCGTATTACATGGTCCAATATTCTGGATAAGTGAGCGCTGATCTGCTAGATCGGTGCTTGCTTACAGAGCCTTTTACACTGCTTGACTATCGTACAGCAAGGGCTGTTTATATATATTGTTAGCGATGTCCGTGCAGCCCTTGCTGTATATAGAAAATTAAATAAAGTATTTTACTTACCTGTCCACACTCCTCTGTGCCCTTTAGCTTTTCCCCACTGTCAGGGGCCGCCCCGAAAACTTCTACTTCTCTTCAGTGACAGGCCGCCAATCACTGACTGAGACAGGACAACGCTTTGGCCAGTGATTGGCTGAGTGGCCTGTCACTTCAGAAACCGGCTCAGAAGTTCCAGCTGTGGCTGCGAGGAGTGGGGAGAAGCCCAGAAGGAGACCGGGGAACCGGGACAGGTAGGTATTAAGTTTATTTATTTATCAGTCGTCAGCCAGGCATCAGTAGTGATACGCAGTCAGTGGCCGATGATTTTTCAGTATGTTAAAAGACAATGATTGTTTCTTGGGCTGATCATTGTCTTTATTGCATGGAGCCATAATCTGCCGATTCGGCCTGTTTGGGCACATTATCACTCGGTGCAATGGGGCTTTTAGGTAATTGGATACCCGTCATCTTACCCCTGCTCCACCATTCAGACAAACTGGGAACAAACTCCCAGGAATGGCATAACTAGTGGGTAGGGAGGGGGCAGGATGTGGTTAGGCAATATACAAATGGTGTGAAAGCAATTGATTCAGCATCATCAGGTCATCATCAGTTTATTCATTGTATAATATATAGGTTATCCGCCCTATTGAGTGTACGCCTGTACACAATGGCCAATTCAAGGATTCCTTTGTAACACTTTCTCCTACCATGTACATTGGGTTTTGTGTTTCCCAGGGTTGACAGAGCTGCACAATTCTGAGAATTCTGTGAATCGCTGAGGATATTAAGCACGCAGTATAAAATTACGCCCGAACAATGGGAGCCATTTTGAGCCATACTTTCTCACAGCGCTAACTTCTATGAGGTCCAGCTGCTTGTTTTGATTTCAGACAGTGACTCAGAGGTCGGAAAGTTGGACTAAAGAGTGGGCAGGCATGAGATTTGGCAGCAAAAATTATTGAAACCTAATTTAACCTTTGCAAATACTTAAAGGAACGCTTAGCTAATTTTTATGTTTTTTGGGGGTTTTTTTTTTTTTTTGGATTGGGTCTAACCCAATGGTATGAACAAAGTGTTCTTTTTTATGGGAGCCCAACCTTCTGATTTAATATGTTTCTATGTATTGAGGTACAAGATATAAGAAAATAGGATATGACATCAGTAAGTAAACTACATAATCATACAGCCAACCCTACTATGATCTAATGAGGAGCAAAAAAAACCAAACAAAGGGCTCCATAGACGGACATCTTAGGTTTGGCTGATAATCCAAGTCAGGTTTCCATGCCCTGTGTAGAAAATAGGGTAGCCACTGGAGAGGCCATTTTCTTCCTTCAGGAGGAGAGCTATTTTGCACACTTTTCTTAGAGAGCATTACTTCAAGGACTTTCATCTGGATCTCCATAAAGAGAATCAGTACATTGTATGTATTGGCTGATAGCACAAAAGTGTGCAATAGGGTTGATATTCCTGGAGGTGTCAGTAATATGGAAAATGTATTAGCTTTACTAGATAAGTGGTCTAAACAATGGAAACTACAGCTCAATGTTTCTAAATGTAAAATAATGCACCTGGGATCAGGGGATCAGGCATGTTGGATTTCAGTTGCTGACCCCTTTTATTCTTACCCCTTCTCTGTCAGTTAACAACACATGAACACATGGAGATCGGGAAAGAAAGCGGACGGCCAGATGAACGTTTGGACAACAGTTATTGAAGGTATTTGACCGTGTCAAGTGTATATTCTGTTCTTATTAGTGGTTGTAAAACCATAGCGTAGAATGGATGTACATACCATGTTCATTTTTAAGCAGCCAATGGATTATAACTAGAAGCCAAGGATTGTGAAGGCCTAAAGTGGAGAAACGTCCATCTATTGCCACAATCTGCAACAAATTCATTGTAAGTGGTCTTGGCCCAAGGTGGTTGGTTCAGCTTTTGGCTGAGCTTTTAAAGACCTGTAGAAGATGCAATACACACTTCTAACCACCTCACCTACATGTGTCTGCAATGGACGACAAGACAGGGTCCAGGTAGGATGAAAGTGGGATGAAGACGACAAGGCAGGGTCCAGGTAGGATAAAGACGACAAGGCAGGGTCCAGGTAGGATGAAGACAACAAGGCAGGGTCCAGGTAGGATGAAGGTGGGATGAAGACGACAAGGCAGGGTCCAGGTAGGATAAAGACGACAAGGCAGGGTCCAGGTAGGATGAAGACAACAAGGCAGGGTCCAGGTAGGATGAAGGTGGGATGAAGACGACAAGGCAGGGTCCAGGTAGGATGAAGACGACAAGGCAGGGTCCAGGTAGGATGAAGACGACAAGGCAGGGTCCAGGTAGGATGAAGACGACAAGGCAGGGTCCAGGTAGGATGAAGGTGGGATGAAGACGACAAGGCAGGGTCCAGGTAGGATGAAGACGACAAGGCAGGGTCCAGGTAGGATGAAGGTGGGATGAAGACCCCACTAAACGTTACTGTTATACATATGTCTTAGAATATGCTTGATTATGCCGGACATTCTAGGTAACAATAACACATTACATAGCCATACTTGTATGTGGTCTCGGTTTGCAAACTCTTGCTGCCAAGTAAGTAAAAACATATGTAACGCCATTACCGTCCCCGAGTTACTGGATGACATAATGGCTGCAGAATTCTCTTGTTCTGCAAATAATCACCTTAAAGAGTGTAAAAAAAAAAGTTAGAGATGCCTGGAGTACAGCGGTACAGCTAGAGAAAGCAGAAGCGATCTGACCCGGAGGCCTGTGGGCAATCTGGGCACATACGTAGGCACAGCAGGGTCGGGATAACTGCATAATTATCTTGTATGGTGTTATCTCACTATACCATATGGCAAATACACCATATCACACACACTGTGAAAATGATGGCTCTACTACAGTGTTTGCACCCAAGAGTCTCTAAAGACACTTTCCGCACGTAGATTATGATGACAACAACAATATGGAAGTTATCCTGAGCTGAAACATAGAAACAATAAATGGTAAGTGCCTGCCTATGGCCGGGGTTTCAAGCATAGACATGATGTCATAGATACACAGCAATGACATGGGCTTCACTAGTGGCTATCTGTGTGAAAAGCCTGGTAACAACCAATATGGCCGTCGTTACAGCTTTGACACGTTTCTTGAGAACTGCTTAAAGGAGAAGTCCAGAGAAAATTTTTATTAAAGTATTGTATTGCCCCCCCAAAAGTTATACAAATCACCATTATACACTTATTACGGGAAATGCTTCTAAAGCCCTTTTTTCCTTGCACTTACTACTGCATCAAGGCTTTACTTCCTGGATAACATGGTGATGTCACGACCCAGCTCCCAGAGCTGTGCGGGCTGTGGCTGCTGGAGAGGATGATGGCAGGGGGACACAGAGGGCACTGGGGGGACACTGATTATCCCTCTGCCATCATCCTCTCCAGCAGCCACAGCCCGCACAGCTCTGGGTCGTGACATCACCATTTTATCCAGGAAGTGACATCACCATGTTATCCAGGAAGTGACACCACCATGTTATCCAGGAAGTGACATCACCATGTTATCCAGGAAGTGACATCACCATGTTATCCAGGAAGTGAATCCTTGATGCAGTAGTAAGTGCAGGGAAAAAAGCTCTTTATGTGCATTTCCCGTAATAAATGTATATTGGAGATTTGTATAACTTTTGGGGGGGGGGGGGCAATACAATACTTTAATAAAATTTTCACCGGACTTCTCCTTTAAAGCAAATGTATCACCAGGTACATGGCTGTGCTTTTTTTTACCTTCATAGATCGATGCCGGTGCTGTAGTCCTTTCTTTTTGTAGTGTCTCCAGGTTCCTGTGCTCGGCGCTGTTCTTTTTGGGAGCACCAGCCCACCGGGGAGCTCTGGAGGTGGGCCTGCCGGCCACCAGTGTGGCATTCTACCCCACCCTCTGTGATGCAGCTTCATTGATTCCAATGGAGCCACGTCACAGAGGGGAGGGGGTCTCATCACACTGGGGGCCGCCGGGCCCACCTCCAGTGCTCCCCGGTGGGCTGGTGCTCCCAAAAAGAACAGCGCCGAGCACAGGAACCTGGAGACACTACAAAAAGAAAGGACTACAGCACCGGCACCGATCTATGAAGGTAAAAAAAAGCACAGCCGTGTACCTGGTGATACATTCGCTTTAATCATGAGAATAAAGAAGCTTTCAGAAGTCAAGGAAATGGGAGGAAAACTTTTATGGGAGACATGATGGCGGCTATGTTAGTTTTTCCATTATCCAGCTGAAAACAATCAGAGTTGAAAGGACATTATATATATATATATATATTTATATATATATATATATATATATATATATATATATATATATATTTATTTATATATATGTTCTAAGGATCTTTTCTTCAGAAATTAGGCCAAAAGCCTGGCACATGTCTACATGGCCATAGATAATGTTTCTCCTTGCAGAGAGTGCCATAAAGACATATAGAGACTTATAAGTCATTCTGGGAAGAATTCTGTTAAGAAAGAGGATATGAGAAGCAACTTATTAATTCTACCTTTCCATTGAAATCGATGTTGACATTACCCATCTGTAGCCAGCTGTTCTGATGGTTATTAGGTATTCTTTCTCCTTAGGAAAAGCTTTATAAAAATGTGTAGAGATTTATATTCATGCTCTACTGAGAGTTTATGCTCTTTATGATGCTATCCTCAAGGAGAAACATTAACCTTTGGTCCCACAACAATGGCCACCATTCTCCTATGTACTGATGAAGGGCAACGACCCAAAACAGCTGTCTACAGCTGGGATGCTGAACCTTCGGCCCTCCAGCTGTTACATTTTCCATGATGCCTGGAGGCTTTGGCTGTCTGGGCAGGTAAGGAACTGTAGTTTTGCGCCAGCTGCAGGGTCAAGGGTTCCCCATCCCTGGTTTATAGAGAAGTAGCCTCTCCAGTCTGACATGGTGCTCTCTGCTGCCACCTCTGTCCATGTCAGGAACTGTCCAGAGCAGGAGAGGTTTTCTATGGAGATTTGCTGCTGCTCTGGACAGTTCCTGACATGGACAGAGGTGGCAGCAGAGAGCTCTGTGTCAGACTGGAAAGAATACCCCACTTTCTGCAGGACATACGGCAGCTGATAAGTATAAGAAGACTTATGATTTTTTTAAATAGAAGTAAATTACAAATCTGTATAACTTTTTGAAACCAGAAAAATATTTTCACCGGAGTGCCCCTTTAACATACAAAAATATCCAGATAGGGAAGCCGTAAAAGCGCTCCCTTTACTTGCATCAGCATCGCCGGGGATATTCTCGTCCATAAAGGCGGCTAATATAATAACCAGCTACACAGAAAGCAAAGCGGGGAACTCCTCCAACTATAACATAGAAAAGTCTCGCCTTAAGACCCTGGACTTCCTTTCTGGCGTTTTCAAAGAATGATTCCACAGTTGAGATTTGCTGCTTGTCCAGCAGATGTGGGACGTGTCTGCGGTTTTCCCTCCACAGTAACCTTATTGTTCGGAGACTGCAGCCAATTTATGAAAAGAGGAGAAATGTTTATGTAACTTGTAACTCGCTTCGCCTTAGACAGATTTTTTTTTTTTTTTTTTTTAAATGGAAAAAGGCCAGTCCAAACATAGCTTTTCTTTCCCTCTGGACGCAGATGTTGTGAAGAGGGGAAAGGAAAAAAAAACTGGAGAAAAAAAAAACAAAAAAACGTTCCTGTCTAGATACTTTAACTAACAGCTTTTCCATTTATAGAAGTTGTTTGCAATTATGTAGGTCAATGGTGTAAGCCGGAGCGGCCTACCATTACATTTTATGAGCTTGGATAGAACTGATTTTCAACTCTCTTCATGGCCCGAGGAGCCTTTTTTTTTTTTCTTTTTTGACTCTCGAGAGGCTATAGGAGATGTGCACCATAATGAAAGCAAATTAGGAATTGTGTTTGCACAATTATACTCGACGTCGTCGCGGGCCGCCCTCCTGCTGGGACTGTTTTTTTTTTAACACTCTATTGCTGTTCTCATTGCAGGGATAGGCTTTGGCGCTTGGCAAATATACAGGCGTGGGATCTATTAACCGGAATGTTTTTTTGGGGGGGGGGTTTCTGAGTAAACGTCTTTTCTGGAACGACGAACTTCAAATCCACTTTCTACAACACAACTTATTATTTTCTGTCCTTTCCGCACATGTCCTGGCAGTCCCATCAAGGTTAAACTATTTAGCAGAGCCTCAGATTGAAGTGAGATGGAAAACTTTTTGAATTTTTTTTTTTTTTTTTTTACTTTTTCTTGACTTGATGGGAGATGGAGGCATTAGTGGAAGTCCAGGATGCTGGGGAAACTGATAACACCATGGATGCAAGGACTGAGGAACATTCTCATAACCCAAAGATGCCAAACCTTGGTAGAACCTTGGTTCTATTGACCAAAGGCATGGTAAGGATTGGGTGCTGGGTATCAGAGGGCGCCAATAATGCTGGCCTAGGTGTAATGACCTAAGGTAGTGGAGCCAGCACAAGCAATGGTATAAGCCGCACCAGGGAGCAGAGTCTAAAGAGTTGAGGGTTTTCCCCAGAGCCCGCTGCAAGGCAGGTGGCCCCCAGGTTGCTACCACTTTTTTGCGGAGGCAGCCGAAGGGGAACGAGGTACAGGAACGTGAGACAGGTGTCAGGGACAGGCAGACAGGTCAGGGCAGGCACAGGTAGAATGTAGTCAGGAAACTAGGCAAAAGGGATGGTACAGTGAACGGCAACAATAGGAAGGGGAACGCTTTCTTGATAGGCTAGAGGCACTAAAGATCTGGTGGGGCAGAGAGGAAGAGGCTAGAATAAATACTAGAGGCCAATGACCTGCAGCAATTAATGGTGCACTGGCCCTTTAAATTTAACCAAGGAGGTGGGGACAAGAGACTTGCTGCTGGGTGACAGAGGAGGCAACAGAATAGGCTGGACACCACAATGAGAAGACGGGAGGTATGAGTGCAGCCGCCGCCGGTGGTACAAGCCGCTAGGCTACTAGGCAAGGGCAGAGGTCAAGGACTACCAAATCCCTTCAGGATAGAGCTCTGGACCACATATGCGTTGCTCAGTTTCACTCATTCGCTATGGAGCTGCTGGAGAGAGACAAATGGAGTCCACAGCTGAATTCTGCAAGGATTTCAGGGTCCCCATTCTTGAGATTACGAGAGTAGGGGAGAGAGAGACACCAAGTGGTGATAGTGTAAAACAACGGCCATCATCCCAGAAAATGACACCTGACAGAGATACCTTTTGACAGGTGAAATAGAAGCTTATTGGCAAAACCTGTACTGAGACACTACACTATAATATACTAAAGCTGGGGATTTTAAAGCGAATGGACCACCAGGTACATTGCTTTGGTTTTTTGGTTACATTAACAGGCCGGGCCGACATGGGGATGCCAGAGGAGCAGTCCTCTTTTTGAACCGCCATTCGGTTCCTGCACACGATGGCGGTCTATTTCCGAGTCTATTTCTGGGGGCCGGCGGGCCGATCTCCAGCGCTCTGGGGCTGGCCAATGCCCAGTCTGTTAATGTAAAAAAAAAACAAAAAAAAAAAAAAACAGAGCAATGTACCTGGTGGCACATTTTCTTTAAAGCGACTCTGTACCCACTGTGCTACCCCCCCCCCCCCCCCAACTACTTATACCTTTTTGTAGCTTATGTGAAGTCCTTTCAGCAGATATGTTTGGCCACGCTGGTTGCACTTTCATGATGCAGAAAAACAAACTTTGACCCCCAGAGATGCTGCAGTGACGTTGGCAGATCAGCGCCACCTCTGTGGTGTGTCTTCTGCACGTCATCCACGCCCTGTAGTAGTGACGCGCTTGTCCCTGCACCGCCTCTCATGTCTGTCAGCACCCGCCCCCCACATACTATGTTTCCGCCCGCTCGTCCCTGCACCGCCTCCCTCTCATGTCTGTCAGCGCCCGTTCAACGCCCCCTGCCCCCGCATACAATGTTACTATGAGTCCTTTTCTCGGCGCAGTGACGGAGAAGGCTGGTCACGTCACTGCGCCTGCGACGTGACTAGCCTCTTCTCGGCTTCTGTGCTGTTGCGATCGTATCCCGCGCAGGCGCAGTGACGTGACCAGCCTTCTCCGTCACTGTGCCTGCGCGGGATACGATCGCTAAAGGCACAGAAGCCAAGAAGAGGACTCATAGTAACATCGTATGTGGGGGGCGGCCGCTTACAGACATGAGAGGGAGGCGGTGCAAGGACGAGCGGGCGGAAACATAGTATTGCTTACCATAGCACACAGTGAAGCGAGTGACCTGTCAGTTATTTGCGGGGCCGCACAGATCCCGGCCGGAGCGTATACGATGTGTGTACGCTCCGGCCGGGATGCCATTGCTCAATAGGCTGTGTTGCACTGCACAAAAACTACGGCCGTAGTTTTATGTAGTGTGAACATAGCCTAAAAGTGATGACATCCCGTGTGGAAATACCTACTGATCATCTTATAGCCAGGTGACCCCTATAGCATGAAATATATAGTAATAACCTAGAATAAATCCATCAATTCCTGTTTCTTATCTGCATTACACAACCTAATTACAGATTTTATGTGTTATGTTTTCTTGTAATTTTTTTTTTTTTTTTATAAATCTTGATATGTTTATTATTGTCGCTATCCCATTGTTTCCTGCTGCTTATTATTGTAGGTATAGTACAGTATCATCACTATTCAATAGAAATGAGGGCTCATTGATACATAAAAGACATCAAAGATCGACATAAAAGTAAAATTCTGCCTGGGTATTGTCTAATGTCATGTCTAGAAGAAGGAATTGTTTCCATAGTAACACAGTGATCTGACAGGCGCATAGTGACAGCTGCTAATATATCATTTGGGTCCCTTTATTACCAAGGGCGCAGCTATAGGGGGTGCAGGGTTATTCATGGTGTCCATGGTGCGAGATAGGCCCCAAACGCCATCTACCAATATTAAAGATGACAAATAGTAGGCCGGGCCCTGGTACCATTATAGCATTGGGGGCCTCAGTCTTTTTTATAGTATATGCATGTTAATGGTACAATATACAGTTTTATCATTTTACCTCTATATGTAAAGGGGTACTCTGAGGAGAAAAAAAAATTGAGATCAACTGGTGCCAGAAAGTTATAAAGTTATTTGTAAATTACTTCTGTTTACTTATCAGCTGCTGTATGTCCTGCAGGAAGTGGTGTATTCTTTCCAGTCTGACACATTGCTCTCTGCTGCCACCTCTGTCCATGTCAGGAACTGTCCAGAGTAGCAGCAAATCCCCATAGAAAACCCCTCCTGCTCTGGACAGTTCTGGAAGTTTTAAAAAAAAAAAAATAGAAATAATTTTCAAATTTGTATAACTTATTGGTATTAGTTGATTCAAAACATTTTTTTTTTTCTAGACTACCTGTTTAGGGTACGTTCACACCTACCGGAACCGCAGCTTATTTTCTGCTGTGGATCCGCAGCAGATTTCAATTAAATAACTGAACACAGCATCAAATGTGCACCATCAAATCTGCTGCGGATCTGCTACGGATCCTGTAGGTGTGAACGCACCCTTAAGGGGTTCTCCAAGTTTGGCCTATTGGTTGGCGTCCAACTCTCTGCACCTTAACTGATCAAATGATTGAAGGGCCCACGGTGCTCTACCAAGGGCTTTGTCTTTGTCATTGTTTTTCAGGCATAGCTCCATACCTTAGGTAGTGGCTGTAGCTGGTATTACAGCTCAGTCTTATTCACTAGAAAGTAAACGGGTTTTAATACCAGGTGCAGGTAAAAAACGATGCTCCTAGTAGATCAATCAGATGACTCCAGACGATTAGACCATCGCCGATCGTCCGTATGTTTTCTAGTGCCAGAAAGACATCAATAAAGAGAGACTGCATCTACATTGTATGATACCTAGTTGGTGCATGAGACAAACAGTCAGGAGATCAAAGAGAGGATCCCTGTGTCATCACGCCCTGTACTCTGTATAACACAATGGGACAGATATGGCATTAGATCATTTTCTACCAACACATCTTCCAGCCATTGATTTGTTTCAGAACCTTCTCCTTCCTCTTATTCCAATCTTCTGGTGATTCTCTTACAGAACCAACAATATTCTACCAGTCATACGTTTTTGCAATCCGTTTTATGCAAACAACGGATAAAAAAAGGGGGAAAAAAATGGATGTATTTGTGTGCATCTGTTTTGATCCATTTTTACATTGACTTCCATTATAAAAAAAAAAAATCAAAAACGGATCAAAACGCATCCTTTTTTAAGCGTACACAAAAACGTGGTTGACCACATTTTTGTGTACGCTAAAAAAAAGGATGCATTTTGAACCTTTTTTTATCCTTTTTTTTTTATAATGGAGGTCAATGGAAAAACGGATCATAACGGATGCACACAAATGCCTTCGATTTTTAATCCGTTTTGTTGTTGTATAAAACGGTTTAAAAACACAGGTTGCAAAAACAGTGTGAGCCCAGCCCAACATTAAAATATTCTTCAAAAAAGGTTCTTCATCATTGTGCCAGGGGGCACAGTGTAATTTCAATGGGCACAGTGCAATGCTTCACTTCACCTGGGGTGGTGCTGCAGGGAACCTGAACACTTGCTGCTAGGGTCTTACCACTTTAGGCCATGTTCACATGGCGTAAGAGACCGGCCGTTCCGTGACCCGGGCGGGTCACGGAACGGCCGGTCTCTGCAAAGATCATCCCGGCCGGTACTGCTATGGGAAGTCCTGATGCGGGCGCGCGCCGATGCGCCTGCATCAGAACTCTACGGCCATAAAGATCATCCGGCCGCATCGCCGCATGCCCACATCAGAACTTCCCATAGCACACTGTGAAGCAAGCGGCTGCAGCCACTCGCTCCACAGTGTGCACTGACATGGTTTTCTACGGCTGCTATTCAATGAATAGCAGCCGCAGAAAAAAAATGACATGTCAGTTCCTTGCGGCGCCACTTGGGATCCCGGCCGGAGCATCTACTATGTGTATACGCTCTGGCCGGGATCCCATTCAGCGTATCTTTACGTTCAAAGTACGGTCGTTGTTGCCGATTGCAACAATGGCCGTATGTTTACGCTGTGTGAATATAGCTTTAGAGCTGATCACTGAAGGTCTCAGTGCCTTGTGTTTGGGCTATTTACTGAAAATCTTTTTAACAAAATGGGATTGTCCAATGTGAACTATCCCATTAACCATTCAATGCCAAAAATAGAGTTCAGAAATGGCATCATATAAAGGATCCATGAGTACAATGGACAAAATTGTGCCCCAAACACAAGCAGTGTGTGTGTGTGTGTGTGTGTGTGCGAAGAGTCCAGGGGCCTCATCTTATTTATTGGATGGGTGTTCCTTCGCTAGGTGTGGACTCTTCTCATTCTGGATCATTTCACCCAAATGTTTCCGCACTTATTTGCCAACATCTTCTTTCCTATGTGGAGGCAGGTTCACCCCACACATTGCTAAGGCAGACGGGATTCTCCTGGTCTGCTCCGACCGCCTTTCTCTATATTCCATATGGCTCTGGGATATAACACAGCAACAGATCCTATGGGAAGAAATTGAGTTGCATAATGGCGGGGAAGGACAGGCAGAACTACCAGGACAGCAGACGCACCAATTACTACAAGCCAAGGTGGCCCATTTTTTTGCAGAGAGGAATAGCGGTGGCTGCCGAAGTTGGATGCCGCCTTAGGGAGTCCTGGTGGATACAACATATGGCCTATGGCTGTAACCATGTTTTCCAGGACTCTCTAGGGTGGCATCCAACTTTGTCATCCACCAGTATTCCAATGCCGAGCGTTCCGACTCCCGCATGCTTGAGTCACACTCATCTCTATCAGGGACACCCGTGAACACATATTAATCACTGCCTGCTCCAAATCCATTCTGCTTCATTCTGCTTGATTTTACATGGATTACCATCTGCACACCGTCACCGGTTACTAATGAATCTACTCAGCAGAGTCTGGTCTGCCCATGCTGTGCTGATGCATCATGGGATTGAGAGCAGATTTGAAAGGGAGAGGATGCAGTTTGCAATCTGAAAGTCAAGATGGTGGTTTATCAGAAGTCACATGACCCAGATACATTAATGAAATGTATGGATAGAGCAGGGATGAAACAGATGACACTGTAGTGGCGGTGAGTGTGTATATTATATGGGTCTCAGACACCTGCTGGGATATGATGGCTTGTCAAAAGTTACTACAAATGACAGTATCACTTTAAGGTGGTCATACACCTTCAATTGGATGAATGCTCACTGGGCCAACCCTGTTCCTTCCATCCTCTTCATACCCGAACTGAACTGAGCATGCCATTGAATGCGTCTGGCAGCAGCTTATCTCCCCTGAATACAAAAGAACTGGGAGCTTAAATTCAACACACCTGATCCTCTTTTTCCTAGAGGCCCTCTCCCATACAGATGGGTTTATTTAGCTCAATTCAATAGACATGGCCGACTTTACTATTATGTACATTGGCCCCTTCAGACTCTCACCTCTTATTCAGCCAATAGTGACTCAATAGGTTCACTCCTTACACTTAGATCAGTTTGTGTCAGCCATCCATGTACAAACCCTTGAAAATCCCTTGAAGGAATGCAACATACCTACATACCTACATCAAAAACAGCAGTAGCAAAAATAAAATAAAATCTCCACTTACAACGATAAAACTATGTGTAGCTTAGAGACAATGGGGGGTCGGATGGGGGGGGGGGGGGGGGGGTCTGAGGTCACGGGCTCTGGTCTCTAGTAAACACATTGGTTCTTATTATCCAGCCTTACCAGTAAAACAGTCTCTTTCATGTAGCACGCTCCTATCATCAGGGTAAGTCTTCCGTTGCGTAAGCCAGATTCAACAAACAGCCCATGAAAGCAGTTTTAAAACTGTCAATGAGGCATAACATGTCTCAGAGACACCCCGTTACAAAGCCAGACTGTGTCCCGCTCTGCCCGGGCATGTTTATGGTTGAGGTAATGGTATGGACCTTTCACAAGAGGAAGTGGTCAAGTGGTTTTGGAGTTGATTGTAAAATCACAGAAGCGAAATTCAAAGCTAAGCCGGTTAACCTGAGGCCCTCTCCATGGAAAAGAAATGAGAAATTTAGCATCAATGTAATCATTGGCCGTATGCCTCTGTATAGTCTGGACTTCTAATAGGTTTATAATTTACACTGGGGGCACGGTATACAGTGGACATCATAGTACTCTAATACCATTGAAAAAAAAACACTGAAAAAACTGAATTCCATGAGAATTTTTGGACGGTGGGGGCTTTTATAGTGATGGTAATAATATAATTCAATGACAAAATATTCACCGTCTTCAAGTTAGTGTGAAGAAGAAGCAAGGTCATCTACAGAGTCATGGGTGGACACAGGCAGTATTATTTTTTTCCGTGACTCGCAAAGAAAAGTCCCTCAATTAGTATGGGAACCATTAGTAAAGTAGGACAAGTGCCATGAAAAACTTTTTCCCAGTAATTGAAACACATTACAAAGTTATATAACTCTGAAATATGCTTCAATCACCTATCTGCCTCCCTTCCCTATCTTTTCCCCCCTCCACCCCCCAGCAGGAAGTGTAAGAAACTCACACAGACCTAATTACTGTTGTCACCAGGCTCCTCTCTCAGCTTCTTCTTGTGACGATGAGTCATCAGCAGGAGGGCTGCTCTAGCTCCTGTTACACCAGCCTACCCCTCCCCTGCCCCTTGTCAGGTGACTCAGCTTGCTCAGCTCTGATTGGCTGAACAACTGCAAGCCATCTGAGTCTATGTCACTTGCTTATCTTCCCTAGTGACATGAATCCTTCACTCACTGAGTCCACTCGGCAGCAGGAGGGGAGGGGGGGCTGCCTATGTGCTGGGAGTCAGTCGGAGAGAAGATAAGCAAGTGACATGACTCAGATGGCTTGCAAGGCAGGGGAGGGGGAGGCTGGTGTAACAGGAGCTAGAGCAGCCCTCCTGCTGATGATCGTCACAAGAAGAAGCCGAGAGAAGAGCTTGGTGTCGACAGTAATTAGGTATCTGTGAGTTTTCTTACACTTCCTGCTGGGGGGTGGAGGGGGGAAAGACAGGGAAGGGAGGCAGATAGGTGATTGAAGCACATTACAGAGTTAAATAACTTTGTAATGTGCTTCAATTACTGAGAAAAAGTTTTTCATGGCACTTGTCCTTTAATCATCCATGCTGCTTGTGATATAGCATCCGGGTCCCCAGTGCTCTGACTGCTGGCTGTATCTTCAGGTCCCACCTCCTCCATCTGTCAATCATTCTGGAGGAGGTTGTCAGATCACAAGCAGCACGGATACAGCATCGGCCGAGGACGGGAGAGCATCACAAGAAGCGTTGATATAAGTATATACTGCTATGCTCTCGGTTTCCCTTTATCGTTATCGGCCCCATGTAACCCTGTTTACTCAGGAAGATGTGCAGCCGATAATGGTAAATTTCAAAGCGGGCTGAAAAGATGCGAACAGCCAAGGATTGGCCATTTTCCCGGTCCTCGGCTGATTGTTGTGACTTTTACACGGGATGATTATCGGCCAAAGGAGCGTTTCTAGAAACGATAATTGGCCTGTGTAAAAGGCCCATAAATGTTACTCAGCACTCACTAAAATCAGTGGACTTTTTTGTTGATGGACATGCCAAGTCCTCCAGAGTAAGAGAGAGTCTTTTTTAGAAGCTTTCAGATGAATGTCGGGGGCAGATTTAGGCAACGCAGGTTGTTCCGCTACCTTCTCCACTCAACAGCAATCTGCGGGCAATGCATCGGCGAGCGCTGCATTACCAATCACAGACACTGCCGGCCTCCTGGAACTCTGGCCAAGCCTGAGCCTCCCAGCAGCTCCTGGTGTGAGAATCGGGAGGTGGGACCAGGTGGGCGAGCAGGGGGACTCTGGGAGGGACTTCGGCTTAAAAGCTGGGGGCACGGGGAGTAGTTCGGGTCTCACGCTGGCCTCCTGCAACTTCACGACCAAGCTCAATAATGCCAACTCAGCCAGTCAGTGACTGGGACGGGACACTGCTGCAGTCACTGCCTGGCTGAGAAGGCCCTTCCCACCGGATCATGATGACACTGGAGCCCTACAGTGGTCAGTGAGCTTGTAAAGCAGCACTGCGGATGCACTGGGACAGGTAAGTATACATACTTTATTATTCATTTTGGCAGGACTCCTTTAAGGACAGATTTTGAAGAGACAATCACCACCAATTTTTAAAATCAAATATTGTAAATATTAAATATTCTGGTAATACTTACCCTTCCATTCCCTTGTCAGACTTATCACATGCTGCCTTTTGTAGAGGAAGTATATGAAAGTACACTAAGGCCCCATAGAAGTCTGTAAGTTCTGCATTGCATCTCCATACAATTACAGGTTGTGCATAAGACCTAAGCATGAGGAAATGATTTAGTCCCAGTTGACTTTCCCTCCTGGAAAAATATTTTAATGTCACATTATTTCATTACTTTGTCTGAGTGTTTACACTGTAGAATACTGTATGTTTGCATGGCTGTCTTGGTGGTGCCATAGATGGTCCATTATATAGTTGTTGGCATATCTATCGCGCTCCTAATGACCCATTCCTCTTCTAATGTGCTGAAATGCCGACTGGAAAGAGCTAGGCTTGGAGTCCTACCAGTTGTATAAAATCTATTATCACCAGGGAACAGATGGCATTGTTTTACAAGGAGAATGGCGCCATCAGACGATTTTACTTCCAGACGGAAATAAATAAATAAATAGCATAAAAGCTTATATGATGTCAGGCCTGGGAAGGGTCGGCCATTGTCTGCGCCCCCATTCAATGTGCAGGACCCAGGTTAATTGTGGTTATCGTATTTCACCAGTTCTGTATAATTGGGGGTTGTATATATGGGTGAACCTTGTGCCAAACTAGCGATGAGAAATAGAATCTTATTACTGTAAAGAACCAAATCTGGATTATTACATCACTTGTTTACTGCTTTTCGGACCCTTTGAAGTCATTGACTTTCTTCATACCAAAAATATTTCAATAATGGACGTAATGGAGCTGGATCCGCTGAGTTCTGACTGGCTCACCTGGTCAAACCATCTAAATTTACTAAACATTCATGTGTATACAACACAGATATCTTCCTTAAAGGGGTTATCCGGCGCTAGCACATTTTTTACATCTTGCTGACATAAAAGGAAACATAACAAATATGTTATGCTTACCTCTCCGCACCCCCCCAACCCCAGTGTCTTGATGTGGTGGCCGGTGTCTCCAGCTGCCTGTAGCCACCATTTAATCCCAGACTTGTCCCAGCCTGCTCAGCCAATCACTGAGGCGGAACAGCTCCACGGCCAGTGATTGGGTGTCACTCTTGAGACAAGTTGGTCTCGGAAGTAGCGGTGGTTACGGTGGCTACAAGAGAAAGAAGACCTCTTCTCAAGTATACAACAGGAACTGGAGAAGATGACACAGATGACTGATGATGGTGGTGGTCAGAAATAATAAAAAGATGGTGAATAAGGACTGGTCCTTTTCATCTCTAATCATGACGACCTGCTCAACAAAGTGTATACATGTGCGGAGGAAAGACGCAACCAAAGGGGATTAGGCAAGGATTCACACACAGACAACATAGAAAAAAAAGTGGAACAACAGACAACAGTTTCGACAGACAAGAACAAGGACACGACAAGAGGAAAGAAAAGAAGAAAAAGAAGTAAAAGAAAGGGATAACCTAGTACTTAAAGGAGTAGTCCGGGGAAAATTTTTATTAAAATTTTGTATTACCCCACCAAAAGTTATACAAATCCCCAATATATACTTATTACGGGAAATGCTTACAAACTGCTTTTTTCCTTGCACTTACTACTGCATCAAGGCTTCACTTCCTGGATAACATGATGATGTCACTTCCTGGATAACATGGTGATGTCACAACCTGACTCCCACAGCTTTGCGGGCTGTGTCTGCTGGAGAGGATGCTGGGAGGGGGACACTGAGGGACACAGGGCACTGGAGGGACACTGAGTATCCCCCTGCCATCATCCTCTCCAGCAGCCACAGCCCGCACAGCTCTGGGAGTTGGGTCGTGACATCGCCATTTTATCCAGGAAGTGACATCACCATTTTATCCAGGAAGTGACATCACCATTTTATCCAGGAAGCAACATCACCATGTTATCCAGGAAGTGACATCACCATGTTATCAGGAAGTGACATCACCATGTTATCCAGGAAGTGACATCACCATGTTATCCAGGAAGTGAAGCCTTGATGCAGTAGTAAGTGCAGGGGAAAAAGCACTTTATAAGCATTTCCTGTAATACGTGTATATTGGTGATTTGTATAACTTTTAGGGGGGGCAATGCAACAATACTTTAATAAAAATTTTCGCTGGACTTCTTTAACATTTTGGACAGATAACTAACTAAACATGAGCATTGTGTATTGAACAAGGGTTCGGGTTTCATGCCTACCTTCGATCAATCAAAATAAGACTTTGAAATTTACTTTTACAAATTCTGTAGAACTGAGACTAAAGATGGACTTTTTTGGTGTCAGTTGGAAAAGGAAAACTGCAATGTCTAACATAGACAGAGTACCTGATAAATTAGGTGCACGTAGTAGATTTGATGCAGATTAAGAAAAAAAAGATACATTTTTTTACACAATCAGTGTTAGCAGATATAAATGAATCTTGGAATAAGGCGGCTAGAACTAAATTTAATCCTACAAAACAGAAAAATGAATACACTCTCTAATGAAGAGATGATGAAAAATAACATGTATTTACTTTCCCGACTCCAGCGCTGGTGGCCTCATACTGCCGCTCCAGTTTCCTGGTCCCTGGCCACTTTCTTTGAGAGGGGACCTGAGATGTGACGTTCCAGGCCCGCTCAGCCAGTCTGCTAGATCGGCGCTCGTTTACTGGGCCTATTCCACGGCCCCGATGATTGTGAAACAAGGGCTGCAGGGACATCATTACCGATGTCCTTGCAGCCCTTGTTTCATACATTACCTGTCCGGACTGCAGGTCTTCTCCTTCTTCTCCCAGTCCCGTGCGGCAGCATCGGCTTCGGAGCGGGGCTGTCTGAAGTGACAGACCGCTCAGCCAATCACTGGCTGCAGCGGTTACGGCCAGTGATTGGCTTAGCGGTCTGTCAGTTCAGACAGCCCCGCTCCGAAGCCGATGCTGCCGCGCGGGACCGGGAGAAGAAGACCTGCAGCCCGGACAGGTAATTATGGTTCTGCTAAAATCGTCAGTCGCCGCCGTGCACTGCTATTCATCCGTAGCGATGCGCTGGTGGCGAACGACAATTTTAGGTCTGAACCTAAATGAACGATCAGCCGATGACACGATCATCGGCTGATCGTTCTCTCTATTCCACGGAGCGCCGATTATCGCTCCTGTGGAATAGGCCCCTAAAATTATTGTTAATCGTTCGCTGTAGTTCCACGTTCGTTCGCTCAAGTTCCACATTTTTTCACTAATCGTTCAGTGCAATTGCACATTGTTCATTGTTTTTCTGGGATCAGAAGGAATAAACGATCATAGTAACGATCGCAATAACGATTATCAGTTTGTGTAATATGGTGAGCGATTTCAGGTTAACAATAAATAATCTCCTTTGCAATCGTTAATCGTTAAAAATCGCTCAGTGTAATAGGACCCTTACAGTGTTTAGGTGACTATACATGCCTTCGGATTGTTTCCAAGTCTTTTTCGGCTTACCTACTACCCCGGTAGCTATCTAGCCCTACATGACTTTTCTAATCAATTTGTTCTAGCTTTGTTCTAAACTCCGCACAGCTACAGTGTACTAGTTTCTATTTAAATTATATTTGAATCACTTGCGGATGAATAATTGAAAAAGAAACCCTTTTAAATTAAGCACCTGCTGAGCAAAGAAAAAAAAGGGGAAAAAAAATACAGAAGAAAATAATTCTAGCGGGTAGTTTTTTTTTTTTTTCCAGATTGCAGAATGCCTAATTGCTTTGTTAATGCTTATTTAATGTACTGTATATCAGTTAAATGGAGTGAAAAATTACAAAAGAGGATTAATGATTGCAATTAATCTTTAGAAATCAAATACATTTGATAAGGTAGATTCTAAGCGCCTGCCGCCTTCGCCGCTTCCTGTCACTATAAGAAAAGCCGTGCACTCACTGAGCGGGAACAGCTAGGCCCGGATCAGTGTGCAGAGACGGCAGAGCCAAACGTACCTACTGAAACCTGATCCTGCCAAACTCTGCAGAGCAAATAAGCAGGTGCCATTACATAGGACACATGCTTAGGAGAATTGCTGAATGAACTCTGAGATCTTATTCCATAAGGACTCTGTGCATATGAGCCCGAAGACTGTAGTAGAAGGCATGGAGACAGCGTATCTCCTAGGTATAGGAATATTTATAAGGCGCCAACATATTCTGCAGTGATGTACAAAGATTCACAGTGATTCTTGACCTGAATAGAACTTGCAAAAAAAAAAAAACCTCCTTGTGTGGTGACCCCCGGTGTGGAGGTACGGATGGTCACTTGCCAGATGGTTAAGCGTGACGCCAATCCTATGGTGGTTGGCCGAGATATAGCCTTGCCCGGTGGTATTCCGTTGTGATGCTAATGCCCATTGGGCACACAGGTATGGTGGCACACCTGCTTTTATTTTATTGGGCTGGCTATACCTTGTTCCCCTGTGGACAGTGACCTACCGGGCTGTTGCCCTTGGGTACTTATCATGGTGGTCCGGAGTGGAGTAGTGACCCACCCGGACTATTGGTACTGTCACCCACAGAAAGGGGAGATGACCCAAGGAGTGCTCTGTGAGTCTTTGACAAGGATTCACAGAGTCTCTTTAGCATAAATATAATCTTGTTTACTCTGAAGATACTTGAGGTAGGCAGCAGATAATACAGCTTTGCCTTGATACAATACTTAACACTTGATAAGTTACTTAATACTTGGTAGTCCAGATCTGCACTGAGAGTAGAAGGAGTGATGCAGTTGTGCTGACTGAGTTGCGTGATGAGTGGTAGAGAAGAAGAAGAAGTCCCAACCCAAGTAGTACTGTGCTCTGACAGAACTTCAGAGGTAGAAAGAGAAGAATACTTGAGAGTAGAGAGAATACTTGTGCCTGTGTTTTGACTCTTTGGTCTTTGCCCCACCTATTGCTCACCAGTGTTGAGTGACCCGTCCTAGAGGGTGACACAAGCCCCAGACCTTATTTCCTGGGATAAGCGGTATGCTGAGGGTTCCCTGCTTACACCTGTGCTGCGAGATAGAGTTCATAGGTTTCTTGCAACTTTGCTCTATCCTTATCAGTTCCTTTTACTTTCTTTGTGGATACTGTCCTGCACTGTGTTTCTCTTTGTCCACGGCGGGGGTAAGGATGATCCCTGACTTGTCCTCTCTAGTGGAAGCTTAACACTGCACAGTGTGGAGTGAGGTTACTTGAGAAGAAACTGTGTCTAGCTGCATGTGCTCAGGTCTACGTCTAGACTGCACACTTGAGACTGACCAACTTGACTGCTGTAGGGAGCGTTCTAGCTTGCATCCTTCTCTTACAGAATCCAAAGGCAAAAGACCCTACACTTCCTCTACCCATGTGACTTCCTTCCTACAGCAGGTGTAACCTGTGCTTTGAGTGGGTGTGGAGTGTGTGTGGAAAAGTAAATAGAGAGAGAGATGATAGGTGAAAACAAGAAAGAACTCTCATTGGTGTACGTATCTATGTGGTACATAAGCAAACAATAACCCTTTGGGTACTACAGCTGTTGTAATAACAACATCTTGTGGCAAAACTCTGGTACTACTACATTACCCCTTACTCTTGAAAGTACAGGTTTTTACGAAGGGTGTAACTGATAGCCACACCCGTGGTGGGACATCACACTTGCAGTGTCCTGGTACTCATGTCCCAAATACAAAGGCTGTCATGTGGGTGAGGAATATTTTGAAAACTGTCTTAAATTGTGTCTGGGTATCAGGTCACATGTTGAGGAATTATAGAAACGATAATTTGTATGATAATCGCCCCGAGTAATTGGGTCCTTAGTGTAGCATTCACTGCCCACCAGAAACACTAAAGCACTCAAAAGTATTCAGAGACTGTATTCCAGTACAACCACTAAAGGGAACGGTGACCACAATCTTTACTATCCACAAGTCTTATAACTTTACTAAGTTTAAAGATTGTTCCACAAAGACGTGAATAAAGATCTGAAGTTTCCTGGTTTTAAGAAATGAGAATGTCCGATGGATAAATTGGTCCCAAAACACATTTGTATTCATATTCCTGTGTATTTTGATGTGGGTGTGGATTTTGCTACTACCCTGTGAATTTTGGTGTATGATTTTACTGCTATCCCGTGGACTCTTGCTGTAAACAACCCCAATATAAGATCATATAGGTAAGAGAGACTTGTGGATGTTCTGGCTGGGGATCTGAAGTTGAGGCCTCCATCCTGGTTGACATCCATCATACTTTTCTCCTCCAGTAAGGCTTTCTGCCACACCTACGTCAGTCTTGATTTTATTAGTCTCCACGACCTATAAAAAATGTTTTGTAGAAGAAAGATTAAATTCTCACAGATGTTCATAGGTGCCCGGGATGTTGGTCTGGCGAGGATTTTTTTTTTCCATAGTTCCATTGGGACCAAGCCACAGCTGCAACCATGAGTATAACCGGAAGCTGTGATTTATTACCCGTCCCCAATGCTAAAATAGTTATAGCTAGTAAAGAATACAGTCTATATATACCATATGCAGTTAAATAAATTACTTGTAGGGGGAGGTGGTATTGATAATGATACAGAATCACTAAGTGCCCTATTGTGGTGTCCCACCGCGGTGTTCTTGAACACCTGTCGCAAAAGCTCCTTACTCCAGGTTAAGTGGTGATGAAGGTATTTGACAGTTTCGCCACTAGATGTCAGTATTTTAGATATATGCTCTAATGTATTGCACAGCTGAAGTTGACAAAGGGTTACTGTTTTATGTGTGCCATGTGCTTTTGCTGACCTATAGAAGATGCTCTTTACTTCCAGCCTATCACTCTTCTTCTTTCACTTGTAGACATTCATTTCCACCACTCACAGGGTCCCTTACTTAGCACCTGTAGGAAGTTACTTGGTGGGAGGAGGTGTAACATAAGTTCTTACCCAGATTCTCGTGGGAGAAGGACACACAGAGCAGACGTTCCTGCTGTAGCCAAGCCAGGGCCTGGGTCCGGGACAAGTCAGTAAGACAGTGTGTTTAGAGAGTTGAGTCTAGGACACGTGTGTAAGCAGATGCAACTAGAGAGAATCCGCTCTTTCAGTATTCCTAGTATATCTACTATGCAGTGCTAGACACTACGGAAGGAGAAGAGTCTGGGAACATTCAGGCACACGCCATGAACCAGTCTAAAAAGTGCAGGGCAGAACTAGCCTGCATAGGACAAAGCTACCAGAGGGTATACGTGTCCTATCTCGCAGCGCAGGTAACCGGGAAGGCTCAGAAGCTTAGCTTCACCCAGATAACCAAGGCTGGGGCTTGTATCACCCTATAAAGACTAGTCCCTCGACACTGTAGGGCAGAAGGTGATCAGACTATAGTCTATACACGAGTACAAGTAAACTTCTCACTCTCAAGTATTCTTTCAAGTTCCGGCAGAGTACATTACTACATTTGGACTCCCTTGACAAACTCCTCTCCTCTTTGCTGCTCTATTCTACTTTCAACTCTTTAAGCACCACTACAACTACCTCTACTCTACTCCACTTCTTCAAGCATATCCTGAGCACAAACGAGTTCAAGCACTAAAGTCTGTGTAAAGACTTATCTATTTGCTAAGTGTGTTGTCCAAGAGACTGTACAGTAATGCTGTTATATTTTTACATCACTGGGACTCAGTCATCTTTTTCTCAGCACCAGCACCTATACACATCTGCTACACACCTTGGGTTATTTTTTTCCCCTTTCTGTGGGTGGCGGTACCGATAGTCTGCGTGGGTCAATTGCCACTCAGGACTACCGTTACAAGAGCCCAACTAGAGATAAGCGAACCGGTTCGGCCGGTATGGGATACGGTTCGGATTTTTGCAAGTCCGAGTCCGATCGGATCCCATGATGCCTGGAACACATCCAATGATCAGGGATCTTGCAGTAGCCCACCCCCTGTGTGACGTCGGTATTGCTTTAAGAGGAGCGGTCACATGACCGCACGACACAGTCTGCAGAGAGAGAGAGAGGAAGGAGACTGTTACTGCACACAGCTCGTCATTGTCAAAACGCTGCTGGTGCTGCTGTACTACTGACTACTGAGAAGATATTGTAGAAAAGAAAAGACCAAAAGATTAGGAAAGCGGAGAGGAGAAACATATACTGATTGAGAGAGAAAAATACAGAGGGACAAAGATAGATAGATTAGGCATAGGAGAGCAAAGGGTGGACGGAACAAAAACGTGCTCTACAGATATACAAGTCCTATAGTTGGATCCTTGTGATAGTGTATAGGACATACGTGTTATCCTGAGAGACAAATATATCTGGTGCATGTGTGTAGCACAAAACTCTAAAAAAAAGTGCTATACAGATATACAAGCCCCATAGTTGGACCCTTGTGATACTGTCTATCACATACGTGTTATCCTGAGAGACAAATATACCTGGTGCTTGTGTGTAGCATAAAACAAAGAAACAAAAAAAAGTGCTATACAGATATACAAGTCCTATAGTTGGATCCTTGTGATAGTGTATAGGACATACATGTTATCCTGAGAGACAAATATACCTGGTGCATGTGTGTAGCATAAAAGTCTGACCACCATGTTGGTTACTGCTGCTCCTGCCTGGCCTCCATGTTGACTACTGTTGCTGATTCCTGGCCTCCATGTTGACTACTGCTGCTTTTGTACTGGCCTCAAATGACTATTGCTGGACCTCCACTGGCCTCCAATGACTACTGCTGCTCCTTCACTGCATTTGTGACCTTTTTCCTGCATAGACCCTGTAATGGTGAATTTCCTGCATAGACCCTGTAATGGAGAAAATCGAAGTTTAAAAAAAAAAAAAAAAAAATTTACTCTGACATATTGAAAAGATAATGATGTTACTGACATGTAGAGCCCTAAATTCAATCAAATACACTACCCCCGTATCATATAAATGACTATGAAACCCGAAGAAATCCGAAATTTGGTCGGACCAAACTTTTCAAAAAAATCCGGAAGTCCGGTCGGAACGAACTTTTGAAAAGTTTGCTCATCTCTAATCACAACCCAGCAGGTCACCGACCATTTCTGGGGAATACGGTCAGCAACTATACAAAGCAGATACCAACATCACACCTGTGTGCTGGACTAACACTGGCATCAAACACTTACATCTTTGGCTAAGCTGTCCCAACCACCTGTCATAACATCATCACGGTGGTCTACCACACTATTACACCAAACGACTATCGGACACACTTGGCCGATTACTGACCGTTCCAACTGATAATCATTTGGTGTAATAGGTGATGTTAAAAGACCACGATCAGCCGACATGCAACAGGTCAAAAAATCACGATAACGACACTAACTTCAGCCCCTACCATAGCTCCCCAAGTCCTCTCCCCCCTAACAAGTTGATCATAAGCGTAAAATTACCTTTAAATCCACAGAAAAAAAATCTTCAATGCTTTATTGATCCATTTTAAAAAAAAGCTTGTAAGCCATGACGCATTTCGGGCACTTGCATGCATTCAAAATGCGTCTGTAACATATTGACTTTTTTAATATGGATCAATAAAGCTTTAAAGATTTATAGATTCTCTTCCCCTATGTATTCATGATGTAGCCTCCATGTCGCTAATCCGGTGAAAATTGATTTCTTTCAAATTAACTGGTGTCAGAAAGTTATATAGGTTTGTAATTTACTTCTATTTAAGAATCTCAAACCTTCTGGTACTTATCAGCTGCTGTATGTCCTGCATTAAGTGGTGTATTCTTTCCAGTCTGACACAGTTCTCTCTGCTGTCACCTCTGTCCACTGTGCTCTGGACAGTTCCTGACATGGACAGAGGTGGCAGCAGAGAGCACTGTGTCAGGAAGAATACCCTTATCATATTAATAATTCCATACTTTACATCACATGGGGTCCCAAATACCTTGGCTCATCACTGCGGACTGGGACGTAATATGAACGTTGATATCTCATCCAATTCCTTGGCTTATGACGTTCTCGCCACAACCCGACCACCAAAATCTTGAGTCTGTATCCCACTTGGGCCAATGTGAAATCTGTGTAATCTTTTCTCCATATAAGACTGACTCACCTGTAACCTGACTCTGAGGACACGCATCTCTTTGGTCCACCTCTTATTAGCTGGCATTGCTTATGTCTTTCCTAGAATTTCAGCACAGACACATTCTCCGCTCACTAAGTACGTCTTGGCTCATGGAAACGTGGCTCGCATGCTCGTTTGATCTGCCGCATGTAGTTTTTTTCCCCCTCACTAATCAGATCCATTCTTACCATTCTCTTGTCCATAAAAAGCAAACCCAGACGTGAAATGATTCCGTCTTTCCGGGCAGCCCGTGAAAATAATCCAATTTTTTTTTCTTTCGGCTACTAAGTGTTCATAAAGTGGACAGAGAAGAAGAAGACTCATCACGTAGTGAGGTGGATGGAGTTTTGGTGTTGACTAAGAGGGAACATTTAGTCCATAGTAGACATGAAAGCCCAATTTCTAGTCTAAACTTGCCGTCCGTTTTTTACAAAAAACAGATACATTTGTGTCCATTTCAATCTGTTTTTCCATTGACTTCCATTATAAAAAAAAAGGATTAAAACGCATGTTTTTTTAAGCGTACACAAAAACAAAGACAACCAGATTTTTGTGTACGTTAAAAAAAACAGATGCGCTTTGATCCATTTCTTTTTTTTTTTTATAATGAAAGTCAATGGAAAAACGGACCAAAACGGATTGACACAAATGTATCAGTTTTTCTATCCCTGTTTTCATATGTTTTCACAAAAAAACGGATTGCAGATACGTAGTGTGAACCCAGACTTAGAGCAGCTCTTGCTTTATTCGGCCGTCAGCTGTGCATCACCCACGGAGCCAGCGGCTAATAAGTTTTTAGATAAGTTGGAAGACTGCTCATTGTGTAGGTTACCGACCACCTCTCTGCTCTAAAAACAGTGAAATGGTGATAACATGGTACCTCAACTGTATTAGGCTAGGTTCACACTGCGTTTTCAGCATACGTTTAATGGATCCGTTTTTAGTGTCAACAGTACCTTTGTGTCCGTCAAAAAAAAAACCGACCAGTCTTGATCCGTTTTTTTTATAATCGAAGTCAATGGAAAAACGGATCGTTTTTTTTCTTTACGGACACAAAAGTACTGTTGACACTACTTTTGCAAAAAACGGATGAAAAAAACGGATTGCAAAAACGCAGTGTGAACCTAGCCTTAGTTGAGATGTTAATACCTCTTTTTGAAGGGAAATCTGTCAGCTGCAATTTACATTGAAGAATGCTGACACTGTTAGATAGCTTATAGGGCAAGGAGACACATGGTACCTATCATATATCTGTCTGTGCTTCCAGAATGTAGAGACGTACTTTTATTCTTTTTATATCTAAGGGGTTAAATGGTCATTTTAACAGGAGGATATGGGCTGTATATCACAGCCAGCAACTGCAACTGGTGGGACAGGCACATGCAATCCCCTGGATGTAACTGTATATCCATGACCAGTCCACTATGGGGGTTAAAGGTTAAATCTCCTTTTAAAGGGATTGTCCAGGATGAGGATATCAAGGAGGCTACTATGTGTGGGGCATGAAACTGCAACTCAGCCTTATAGATAGGTATAGAACTACTCTGCAACATCACACCCAAGGTGTGAACAGGTATGGCGCTAGAAGAAAGCGGCCATGTTTTTTTTCTGGACAGCTCACTTTAAGTAACAATAAGAAAGATAAACCCTGTAAAAAAAAAAAAAAAATCTGCTTTTGTCAATTATGTTATTATAGCGCAAGAGTCATCATGTAGAGACCTCGCACGGCCCACTGCGAAGCCAGATGGGAACAATGGTCTGCACATTGCCACAAACAGGGCAGCGCCTCTAAAAATTCCCACCGTCTGTAAATCTATAGAGAAGGTCACACCCTGTAAATTCCTGCCTCACATACAAGTCATTTCTTCTTCAATTACTAGGTGTGGTGAGCCGGACAAGACGCAGCTCATCCTCCAGACAGGAAGATTTGACACACTCCAAGCTCCATATGAAGAGTCTTCCCCGGTGACAGACCATGCCGAATTCACCGGAGACCCCCGGGGCGGACTGTGTGGGCTTGGAGCAAAATGAGGTCACCAGAATAACAGGGGAAATGAGAATTTCGGTTAGATAATCCCTTAACTAGATGACTATTGCAGATGTGACAAAGATCTGCAAGTCAGCTCAATGGGGTTTTGCTGTAACCGTTGCTGAGGTTAACCCTGGATTTACCAGTTAGATGCAGAGGAACTACTAACTCCAACCAGTGTCTACCATAGAGGCAGCTGCTATTGGGCCCGTGCAGCAGGGGGGCCCGGGGGAGAAGGTAAGAGCCAGCCTGTGTCCTTCTGCTTAACCCCTTTATGTACTGCAGTGTGAAAGTGACCCAATGTTCACATACATGCTGCAACACAAAAAAAGGGTTAAAAAGCAGAAGAGAAGGAGATCTCTGCTTCACTGCACTGATAACCTCTGACCTCTGTTCTCCAGCCGAAATCAGGTAGGAAAATGTGCAGCCCCAAACAGACACTGGTCAGGGCCTTTTGCCTCCTTTGTGCATCTTGGATCCTGTTATGTACTATTGGTGGACATACTGTACCATCCACTATCTTTAGCACCCCATTACATAGACAGTAGTCCATGGATCTGTGGGGCCAGTATCACAAATACTACAACTATAATGCCATGAAAAAAAAATGGCCTCTGCAGTAGCGATATTTGATAGGGGGCAGGGTGGGCGACCGCCCCCGGGCCCACTCTGGCAGGGGCCCACTGTGATCTCCAGAGATTATGCCATGTAATCACTCCTGTGGCCGGAGGCAGAGCAATTCCGCCTCCAGCCACAAGAGGCCGCTACCTTCCCCCTGCACTTGAGTCACACACACAGAGCAGAGACTCAGGGAGTGAGCTGACTCCTGAGGCTGACTGACAGTACTGCGTTGCAGGTAATTATGGCGTCCTTTCTTTTTCTGGGGGGAGAGGAGGTGTGGGGTGTGATGTGCTGGTCTGGCCAAATGACGGGGACCTAATTTGGAGTTACAGGCTACTGGGGGGATGCAGCTTGGGGTGTGTATACCTGCTGTATTAGTGGAAAAAATGGCGGGCGGGTGGTAAGAAGAGGGTCTGCCATGTGTCCACTTGGTAACTGCAGCTTCTGCCATGAGATAGAATGAGCTTTCTGCCTCAGTTAGCAGACTCTTTGCCTCACTAGGGGACGGCTGCACAGCACAATCCCTTACTTTCACTTTCACTTATGCAGAGAGCCGACACACATTAGAGCTGACTGGAAGGTGTGTGCCCTGTCCCCTCCACTACTACACCCCCCATATCTACCTATACTACTACACCCCTTATCCACTATACCTCACTACTACACCCCTTATCCACTATACCTCACTACTACACCCCCCATATCTACCTATACTACTACACCCCTTATCCACTATACCTCACTACTACACCCCTTATCCACTATACCTCACTACTACACCCCTTATCCACTATACCTCCACTACTACACCCCTCATCCACTACTACACCCCTTATCCACTATACCTTCACTACTACACCCCTCATCCACTATACCTCACTACTACACCCCTCATCCACTATACCTCCACTACTACACCCCTCATCCACTACTACACCCCTCATCCACTACACCTCCACTACTACACCCCTCATCCACTACACCTCCACTACTACACCCCTCATCCACTATACCTCCACTACTACACCCCTCATCCACTATACCTCCACTTCTACACCCCTCATCCACTATACCTCCACTACTACACCCCTCATCCACTATACCTCACTACTACACCCCTCATCCACTATACCTCACTACTACACCCCTCATCCACTATACCTCACTACTACACCCCTCATCCACTATACCTCACTACTACACCCCTCATCCACTATACCTCACTACTACACCCCTCATCCACTATACCTCACTACTACACCCCTTATCCACTATACCTCACTACTACACCCCTTATCCACTATACCTCACTACTACACCCCTTATCCACTATACCTCCACTACTACACCCCTCATCCACTACTACACTCCTTATCCACTATACCTTCACTACTACACCCCTCATCCACTATACCTCCACTACTACACCCCTCATCCACTACACCTCCACTACTACACCCCATATCCACTATACCTCCACTACTACACCCCTCATCCACTACTACACCCCTCATCCACTACACCTCCACTACTACACCCCTTATCCACTATACCTCCACTACTACACCCCTTATCCACTATACCTCCACTTCTACACCCCTCATCCACTATACCTCACTACTACACCCCTCATCCACTATACCTCACTACTACACCCCTCATCCACTATACCTCACTACTACACCCCTCATCCACTATACCTCACTACTACACCCCTTATCCACTATACCTCACTACTACACCCCTTATCCACTATACCTCCACTACTACACCCCTCATCCACTATACCTCCACTACTACACCCCTCATCCACTACACCTCCACTACTACACCCCTCATATCTAACTATACTACTACTACACCCCTTATCCACTATACCTCACTACTACACCCCTTATCCACTATACCTCACTACTACACCCCTTATCCACTATACCTCCACTACTACACCCCTTATCCACTATACCTCCACTACTACACCCCTCATCCACTACACCTCCACTACTACACCCCTCATATCTAACTATACTACTACTACACCCCTTATCCACTATACCTCACTACTACACCCCTTATGATGTTGGTCATTTCCAGCATCTTGTACTCAGTATAATGGGGTCACCCAGCTTTCCCAGCATCTAATACTCAGTATGATGGAGGTCACCCTGCTTTCCCAGCATCTAATACTCAGTATAATGGGGTCACCCAGCTTTCCCAGCATCTAATACTCAGTATGATGGAGGTCACCCTGCTTTCCCAGCATCTAATACTCAGTATGATGGAGGTCACCCAACAAAGCAGCTATGGTTCTTTTATCTTGCATAACCCCTTTACATTTTACATGGCCATATATGTGAAAAGTAGAAAGCCTTTTACACTGCTCTCAGTCCCTGTTCTCTATGAGTAATGTAGTTAAATATTTCCTTTATTATTTGGAAAGCAGTGTCTTCTGCTGAGGTTCCCTATGGGTAACTTAGTCGGTTGGGGGCCCACTCAGACTTGCTCGCCCCCCCTAGACTGAACCCCTAGCTACGCCCCTGGGCCTCTGCTGTGCAGATCCATTGAAATGAGTACTTTTAAGAAGATGACAATTGAATTTCAATCGAGTTTGCTGCTGCCCCTTGAATTTGCAACAATTTAATTTTCTGCTGCCCCTTTTGTACCATCTGTACAGCTCTGATGCATCGTTATTAAAGGGGTAGTTCACCAAAAATTGCCAGAAAGTGCCAAAGATTTGTAATATTCTTCTATTAAAAAATCCCCAGTCTTCCAGTACATATCAGCTGCTGTATGTTTTGCAGAAAGTTGGGGAATTCTTTCCAGTCTGGAGAGAAGGAGAGGTTTTCTATGTTCCATGTCAGGAACTGTCCAGAGCACAGAGGTTTTCTATGGGGATTTGCTGCTGCTCTGGACAGTTCCTGACATGGACAGAGATGGCAGCAGAGAGCACTGTGTTATACTAGAAAAAAATACACCACTTCCTGCAGGACATACAGCAACTGATGAGTACTGGAAGACTGGAGATTTTTTAATAGTAATAAAGTACAAATCTCTGGCACTTTCTGATACGGGGGGGATATGAGACTAAGGGTGGGAATTAGACTCTTAGCTCGCAACCCCCAGGCTCAATCATATAGTTATGTACTGCAGTGCAATGAGGCTGTAATAGCCCTAAATGTCTCTGTTCTTATTGTCTGTTATAGAGTATAAGCTGGATAAAATGCAGAGCCATAGCCTATGTTGGCACCATATTAATTATTAATACCCATCATGATGATATTTCGGGGCCCCATTGTGCTATAATGGATGAATTAGGAAGCGACTGGAGCGGATCCATTTGGTCAATAAAATCATCTTCAATGAAACCACTTTTTATTCCTTCCTAGAAATGATCGGGCCCCTGAGACGCCTCCAACCTTTATCTAGTAATGATGTGTTTCCACTTTGCAGTCAGCGCCGGCCACATGGTCCATTCTTCTATATGCTCCGCATTAGGGGATCATCTGGACACCTAGATGTAATCTCCGCTTTATTTACCTCCACATCTGCTAGAAACGTTAGGATTTTATACAACAGCCGTCACAGTCCTGATATTAGCGGTAATGGACACCCTGTAACTTCAGGATCATGCAATAAAATGTATCTGGATGTGCATTGGCATCATGTGCAAAGGTTACAAAGTCTGTACATAGTCATATGGAGACTGTAACGCCACTGGATGTTACTCTCAGCTGCTGGGGCTTCTTGGGGCTTCTTGGGGCTTCTTGCCTCTGCTAGCTTCCATGTGTCTCCCAGCATCTGCTTCCTCCTCCTGATCCCTGTTGCAATGACACCTCTGGCCACTAGGGTGCGCATATGGCTACATGCTCTGCATTTATAGGGCCAGCTTGTCTCCACCTGCTGCTGCCTCCTGTCAATCAAATTCCACCTGCACCGTTTCAAAGTCTCTCCACCCATACCCCTTGCCTGAGTGTTGTTGCATTGCTGTATACCAAGCAAAGGTGCGTTTCTGCTATTCTACTGACTCTTTGTGAATCCTCACCTGTTCCTGTTCTGCATTACCCTTGTGTGTGCCATTTGCCTCGCCTATTGCCTGTGCGGATTGTCTGACCTGTCTTTGAAGCCGCCTGCCCTGACCCGTCACCTGCCTTACTACGATAACCGTCTCATCCCTGGTACTGTCCTGACTCTCCTGCTGATGACCTGACTTGCTGACCACATACACTCAGCCTGTTCCCTAATGCCTTGCACTGACTCTGTCTGGTCCTTGAGGACTAATTGCTGCTCACACTGGGACCATACTTGTGGAGCGTCTAGCTTCCACATCATGGAGCAGGATAAAGGGTGAGGATGATCTAGAGGGAACTTAGTCTCTGATCCTGGTACTACTGGCAGCCATAGTGGACCACCGATGCCTGAGCAGTGTCAGCGTCAGCCCGAAGAGTGGGAGCAGCATCAGAGCCACAGAAACTGAAGCCAGGGGAAGCCATGAGTACTAGGCCATGAGCCTCACCACAGCCTGACTGAGAACTGTAAAACTGGACCAAGTACAGTTTGTCATCCCTCTTCCACTGAGTACAAGAGACTACCAGACCATGAGATAGACTATAAGTGGTACAGTCACTTAAGAGTCAGACAGGCATAAGGGCAACTTTTCTCCTATGGGCTCAAGTTCCCGAATCGGGCATGGGTAACCTTTGAGTTGTTCTAGTGTTAAAGTGACTCTGTATCTGCCAACCCACCCAACCAAACCACTAGTACCATCCTAGAGTGTCTGTGTCCCAGGTCTGCCACGCCTCTCCTTTTGCTATGGCACACTGTTTAGACAAATCCTGCCTGGGGGTGTTCCAAATTATGGGGAGGAAGAAACTAGAGGCGTTGCAGACCTGGGGCACAGACACTCTAGGCAAGGCCAGTATGACACAGCGCTGCAGATTAAAAGATCTTTTCACAACTCTTGTCTCCAGTTAAAGGGGTTATCCAGCGCTACAAAAACATGGCCACTTTCCCCCTAATGTTGTCTCCAGTTTGGGTGGGGTTTTTAAACTCAGTTCCATTGAAACTGCACCTGAACTGGAGACAACAGTAGGGGGAAAAGTGGCCATGTTTTTGTAGCGCTGGATAACCCCTTTAAGGTGCGGTTGGCAATCAAGCTGCATTTACTTTAATGGAACTGAGCAGCAAAACCCCGCCCAAGCCGGAGACAAGAGTGGTGCTGTCTCTGGAAGAAAGTAGCCATGTTTTTGTAGCGCTGGATAACCCCTTTAATTCTCATCAAACAGTACTAGCGGATTGGTGGGGTGGGTTGGTGCATACAGTCCCTTTAAGCTACAGCAATAGCGGACAACTCGATCCAAAAAAGACACAGGAGCTTCCAATCTTCTATAATCTTCTCACTTGTAATTCATTCTACATGAAACATTAGGGGGATACATTAGCTCGGCCACATTTCAGCATCTGATCCCTATAGTGACCTACCATGAAGGGTCCGTCCACAATGCAGCTGTATGACCCACATCTGAACCCCGGAACTTATATCTGATTTTTATTTTGTCTTCACATCTAATCTATACGGAATCCTCCCCCCTCCCCCCTCCCACCACCTAAAAATGAAGACGAACACAATGAGAGGGTTCTCCATATTCAGGAGGGATCATTGTCTTGAAATAAGAAAGAGAAAAACATGACAATTTCTATTTTCTTCCCAACCTTTTGTACCAATAATATCACTTTGTGCTCCAGGCTCCAATTATCTGTTGTGCCTTTTTATTGTCACCAATTATATTATAATTTGGGCCAGGAAATGAGTTTCATGCCTAATGTCACACGGCTTCAGAATATATGGCAAGACAATTATTAACCATATAAGAGCTCGATTAGTCAGACCCATGTCTAAATAATAGTTGTATTCTTCTGAGCACAATGAAGACTGGTTTGTTTTACACCGTTCCAAGTGAGGGAAATTGAGTTTATACTGCAGCAAATGTACTAAAAGGCTCCTACCTGTTGATTAATTTGCGCCACGTTTTGCTCGCACCCCTCAAACTTGGCAAGAAATAAGAAAAAAGTTATAGTTTGCAACTTCTTAAAATAAAACAAATGATAGGATGTTTGCAAAGTTATAAAATCATGTTTTCCTTCTAACCTCAAGAGTCATAGAGGCCGGGCTGAGCTGCAGCATGCATGCCTCCACCTTCCCCAACCCTTTCCCTTTTTTTTTTTTTTGCAGAAAAATACAGGCGATTCTAAGAAACTTTGTAATTGGGTTTATTAGGCAAATATGCCATTATCTGCATTCAAAAAGACTTTCCCTAGCCCCCCCCCCCCCCTCCTCTCTCATTTCCTGCTCATTATCAGGAAATCTCGACTCTTTTACATCAGTCGAGCCCTGTGTAACCTATGGAGAGGGAAGGGGGGAGGAGGGAGATTAGTAACCAACAGAGAGCAGAGAACAAAGGATTACACAGTGGGAGCTGTGTGAAAGCTGGTATTCAGAGGTCAGAGAGGTTAGTACTGACTTCAGAGGAGGTAGCCCGGTGATGTAGCTGTAAATTAACTCTTTGTTGACCTGTTTTGGTGCCTCATCTCCCTCCACCCCTCCCCTCTCCATAGAGAACAATGAAGACAGGGGAGAGCTTCAAACTGCTTTTTCATGCTAAAAATGCATTTTTGGCTAATAAACCCAATTACAAAATTTCTTAATATGGCCTATGCTATTGATTTCTGCAAAAAAAAATAAAAATTAAACAACAGTGAAAAATAATGTATTGTAGCCAGTGGAAGAAGTTACAGCAAGACAGCCTTGGCCTAGTGATACCAAAGAATAGAAGGAAAGGTATCTGTGCGCTTTGTGATGTTTGTGGTTTACAGATTCAGTTTCAGGTAATAGGAAACTTTCTATGTGGACAGGTACGTGAAGACCAAGGAATGTCCTGCGTGCAGGGTGCAGAGTCATAACCTGCAGGATCAGCAGCAATTAGGGATAATTATTGTTTAATACTGCGAGGTGTGGACAGGGCCCAGTGCAGCGCCAAATTCATCTCAATTACCGTTCCCCACAATAAGCTACATAGTAAACAACCAGTGCAGATTGTCAACATATTAAACTCCTTGTGATTGTGTTTATGGAGCGGAGTGAAAAGTGAAAAGGCTGTTCTCATTTATAATTTGTTCATTAATTATTGTAATTATACCATTACACAATTTAGATAATCTCCGCAGTGGAACTAATCTACACTTTGTTTCCAGTAAAACAGCTGGTTTAATGTTCTGCTGGTCCAGAAATAGAGGGTGTTTTGTTTTTTTCTTAATTATTGCACTAAATATAAACAGACCAAAGTCCAAGGAAAATATTACAAAGAATCATTTAGTAATAGTAAATAATAAGTTTCTCACACCCTTAAAGGGGTATTCTGCTTAAACATAACTTTGACATGTTGCTGTCCATGATGAGACTAACAATTCCTTCCATACTTGTTATTACCTATTCAGTCTCCTTCCCTCAGTTCTGAGCTGCTGCTTTCTGCTGAAAACATAAAAAATCTGTGTGTAAGCTTTTCTCCCTGTCTCTCCCTCCTCTCCCTCCCTTCTGAGACAGCTGATGTAAACAAGTCCCTGGCAGGCTTTATCTGCAACATTGTGGCTTCTTTATAATGCTGGGAGGATTAATCACAGTGAGTTCATTAACAACTTGACCTCAGAATAACCCTCCCAGCATTACAAAGAAACTACAAAGTTACCGATAAAGCCTGCCAGGTTTATATTAGCTGTCTCAGAAGAGAGAGGGAGGAGGATGAGATGGAGAGAAATGCTCACACACAGAGTTCGTGCTTCCAGCAGAAAGCAGTAGCTCAAAACTGAGGGAAGGAGACTGAATAGATAATAACAAGTATGGAAGGAAACATGATGACACATGAAACAGTGTCATCGGTGTCGCTGCGGATCCGATAGATGTGAACGCACCCTAAATCCATCATAACTGTATGACAGCAGCTGTATCTTCAGTAACTGTGATGAAAGTTCCAGTCTTTCCCTGGGAACAGCTTGTGTGGAACAGTCCATGCAGCTTCATCATATAAGAAGTTCCACTGGCTGAGATGAGGACCTCATTAAGAACACAGAAACACATGTAATTTCCAGAGGGTCACCTTGAGATCACATGACCCAACTGATGGAAAGGATTCCAGGAATTATCAAATAGAAAGCAACAACTAATACTAAGTGAATCATTTATGTACAGGGTACTTATTTCGAAAGTTATCAACCCAGAAAGTTGCTTTGTATTCAGCACCATGGACAGCACATTGAACACATTAAATAGCTGTGCATCACGTTGAACGTTCCCGATTGTTGTTAGCACTTTCTGTATTAATAACTTATATATAATGTCTGAGGCAATTCTGGTCTTTTTTAACATGACCACTTTCCGATTGGAAAACTTGCTCTTGATCCAATATGGCAGTTTTCAAGATGGCGGTCATGTTACAGACGTAACCTAAAAGATAGTCCCCCTCCCCCATTACTTTCTGGGATATCAGACATTAATAAATAATAATAATAAATAAATAAATAAATTAATTAATTAATTGGCTGTCCTGAGACTTTTGCCTTCCCCTATATATATGTACATGAAAAGGGGGGGAACAGTGGCAGAATTTTCTCAGTCACCCCATGTTACTTGTCTGGTGAATGGTAGTTCCAGCATAATGACGTACCGCTATGCCATAGTGCGCATGGGTTCCATGAAGCGAGCTTAGGAGCTGAGCTCAGTCCACAAAGAGGGGGGGGGCGGCTGCTATTAGCAGCTGGGTCATCAGAGTTAATGACAGACAGCAGTGATCTTGCTGCTGCCCGCCATTAATCCATAAACTGTGGCTTTTAAGTGTCAGTAACAGGAGCTTCTTTGAACGTCCAATCAGAACCCACACAGTGTGAATGCGGGGGTCCCAATAGGTTGGTGGAGGTAAACTTCATACCTCTGGGCAGTCTGATCGGTGGTCATCTAATACAGTCTGCCTCAAGCAGGCTCTATGAGAAAATCGCAGATAATACTGGTGAATGTTATGCAATGGGATAGCATTGAACAGCGTGTGCAATCTAATGATTGCAGGTAATAGTCTCCTAGAGGGACTTAAAAAGTGTGATTTTTTTTTTTAATTTTTGAAAACTATGAGAAAGCCCCTCCACCAATAAAAGTGTAAATCACCCCCTTTTACAATCTTTAAAATAAAATAAGTATAAAAATATACAGCGGTACCTTGGTTTAAGAGTAACTTGGTTTTAGAGCGTTTTGGTTTAAGAACTCACAGTCTTTCAAAATTGTGACTTGGTGTAAGAGCATTGCTTTGGTGTAAGAGCTCCCTGTACTGGGTGGGAGGGGGAGTGGAGGAGGGGCATGGTCTGTATAGCGGGGTCTACAGCCCTGTACTCTCACCCAGGAAGTCTCCCTCACCTTCCAAATCATAGCAGATCCACTTCAGGCTGGGGCTCACATCAGGGGACAGGACTGTGGAGGTAATCTCTCCATAGCTGTAACCCTTCTCTCCCCAGACAGAGAGTGCTGCATGTATATACCCACATCTGCCCTGCTCATTCCTTCATGCTCCCTGCAGTCTCTGTCAGCCCTTGTGTTTCCCGTCCTCTCCATTACTGTACAGTAACTTATAATATCACATATTCTGCTGGATCTGAATGTTTGTTTCATCTGTTCTACATGGTATTCAGAATATTAGATCATTATTTTTGGGGTGTGGAACCAATTTTCTGCACGTCAATGATTTCTTATGGGAAAATTTGCTTTGGTTTAAGAATGGATTTGGATTACAAGCGCCGTCCCGGAACGAATTATGCTCGTAATCAAGGCACCGCTGTATATATATATATATATATATATATATATATATATATATATATATACACATATATATAGCGTAGTGTGCGTAATTATCTAGGGAAATATAACAATATTATTCCCGCATGTTCAATGGGGAAAAACGATAAGAGGTGGATAAAATTACAAGGAGCGCAAGCAATCAAAATTTCCCATCTACACAAATATTATTCTAATTAAAACTAGAGATTGTTTTGCAAAAAATTACGCCCCAACCAGCCCTGTAAGAAAAGAAATAAAGGCGCTATGGATCTTAAAAGGCGAGAAGGAAATGAACAAAAGCGCAAAAACGAAAAATAGCCAAAAAAGGGTTTAAAGGGGATGTTCTAATTTTTCTTTCAAATTTGTAAATTACTTCTATTAAAAAATCTCCAGTCTTCCAGTACCTATCAGCTGCTGTATGTCCTGCAGGAAGTGGTGTATTCTCTCCAGTATTACACAGTGTTGTCTGCTGCCACCTCTGTCCATGGCAGGAACTGTCCAGAGCAGCAGCAAATCCCCATAGAAAACCTCTCCTGCTCTTCAGACTGGACAGGACATACGGCAGCTGATAAGTACTGGAAGATTTAAGATCTCTGGTACTTTGTGTCATTAGTCGATTTGCAAAAAAATTTTGTTGGGTTAACCACCCTTTTAATACCCTTTGTAAGAACAATCTTTTATACTGTGGTACACGTGAGGAGGTAGGAAAAGTAAGTGAGCATTGGAAATAAAGAAAACAGGGCGGAAGTGCTTCCCTTCGAGGGATCTTCACTGGTTGGCTTCCAGCAGGTAAATTTTGTAGGAATATAGCATTCACTGTGTTGCAGTTTCCTATGCGGGATGCAGGTCTGTATGGAGACATGGCATGGTACCTCTCTCACTTTGTAATTTCTCATTTTTGGAAGTGAAAGCTTGAATTCCCTTTAGGCCTTTAGACTGGTCCTCCTTGGTATAGAGGATGAGGTTGGTCCTCCACAGTAGAGAGGCCGGAGGGACAGGCTTTTGGCCTCGCTAAAGAGAAGACAAGGCAGAGAACACCTCACAGCTTCCTACTCTGCTCTTGGCTACTCACAATATAAACTGCTGTAAACCAGCTAACATGGGGGCAGAGCTGGAGACGTTACCCACACATACGTGCAAACTCTACATATATATGAAGCAATGGTTTTTGAATGGGGCCTTGCTCACATGGGTCTACAATTGTAGCCATTAGATGGCAGAAAAGCATAAAGTTCATATATAGCAATATAAATTAGCACTGTGTGGACATACTTGGCTGTTTGGGGGCAATTCATAGAGACTAAGCTTAAATGTTCTGCTTTTGAAACTTTAAATATGTTAAGCATATGTGATTTTTTTTTTTAAAAACCTTGTGTGTGTATAAGGAGCAGAACCTGTACATGGTATTTTTTTACCTGTTTTCTACTGCAGCCATAGAAAGTAGACTGCTTTCCTAAATCTCTACAACACACCCTCAGAAGTCGCAGCAGCATAGAGGAGATTATAGAGCAGTACTTAAACCGTGAATCAAGCATTGGTTTGTTTGATGTGATCTAATACTCACTATAAGTCCCTGTATCCTCTGCAATATCTCTATCTGCTTTTGTTTCTCACCAGCTCCTCCCCCTCTTTCTGTGCCTTCTCCATAGATCACCGTGGGCAGCTGTAACCTCATCCCTCAGTAAATTTTAAAAAAAAAATACTCCAAGAATATAAAATACTCCAATAGGGTCCAAGAAGCTGAAATATAATTTTCCCTTTGTGGAAAATAAATTATTATCAAGAGAAGCAAATCTGCTTTCCCACATCTCTATAGCACACCCTCAGAAGTAGCAGCAACATAAAGGATACTATAAGGCAGTACTTAAACTGTGAATCAAGCATTGTTTTTTGTGTAATCTAATACTCTAATTTAATAATCCAAGTCTCTGTATTTTCTACAGTCTCTTTATCTGCTTTTGTTACTCACTAGCTACACACACACCCTCCATAGACATCTATGGGCAGCTGTAAGCTGATCTCTCAGTGAGCTGAAAAATGAAAATACTCCAAGAATATAAAATACTCTAATAGGGTCTAAGAAGCTGAAATATAGTATTCCCTTTGTGGAAAAGCAATGATCAAGAGAAACAAATCTGCTTTCCTACATCTCTATAGCACACCCTCAGAAGTAGCAGCAGCATAGAGGATATTATAGGGCAGTACTTAAACTGTGAATCAAGCATTGTTTTTTATGTAATCTAATACTCACTATAAGTCTCTGTATTCTCTGTTTATTTATCTGCTTTTGTTACTCACCAGCTACACCCCCCCCCCCTCCATAGACAGATGTAACCTGATCTCTCAGTGAGCTGAAAAATGAAAATACTCCAAGAATATAAAATACTCCAATAGGGTCCAAGAAGCTGAAATATAATAATCCCTTTGTGAAAAAAGCAATAATCCAAAGAAACAGATCCTATACAAATGACCCGGGCACACAGTCTTCACTAGCAGGGTGCTCATTTGGTCAAACCCTGCTGGCAATAGCCAATTGATGGGGGTTCCATATATATATATATATATATATAAAACAAAAAAAGAAGGCAAGAGGCGGCACTCCAAGATTGTAGTGAATAAAACGTGGTTTAAATTTATTCACCCAGTATGCAACGTTTCAATCTACTCAATGAGATCTTTGTCAAGCACAAAAGTGAGCAGTAAGGGGCTGGTATATAACACACCATAAGACAGCCCACTAATAAAGTGACATCATACCAATCAATGATAAATATAATGATAAAATACATAAAAATGTGATACAAAGTGATATCCTATAACCCAGTGTTGAGTGCACATAATACAGAACATAGTGATAATGACCGATCATATAAACATTACTCCGATCCTTCATATAATAGTCCATAATTTCAAACAGGGATTTCATTGTTAGTGGAGGGGGCCGGACTCACCAGCATAATAACAAACCGCTGCTCCCTCACGTTGTCTTTCGCAGTCGTTAGCTCGTTTGTACACAAGTCGACTGCGCATGTGTGGAGGAGCGCACCAATACGGGGAACTGTGGGAGTGGTATGGCTTCCGATAGGCAACTCATATTATTCCATAAAAATGTAGAGTCCAATGGACCAATTGCATTCTGGATGCGTCATGTGGTGCAGCGGACCAATCGGCGTGGTCAAAGGCGGTCCATAGCTTCAAGTGTCCACAGAGTGAGTAGCGCATGCGTACATGTGGCGCACCATCCCTCGCCGCCATCTTTAAGGTTGGCGAGACAAACGGGCTGAGCAAGATCACTCGTCTCTCCTCTGTAGTGTCTAAGTGTCCTGCGCCTGCGTCCCGTGCTGCATGTCCGCGCCATCTTTAACATGGGAAAATCGCCCATACTCACTTCTGACAGCGTAAGTCCAAATACCCGGAGGTCCAAGGTGCTTCTCGGCCAATACGGGCTGGTTGATCCTCTGGCTCTCATCACCGCCACATTAAGAGGTCTTCCACAGAGACTTATGAGTTAATGGCCACCTGAATCGCTTCTTGTAAGATAGCATCCACATATGCAGTCTTCCTCTGTAGAGGTGAATATGAATCTCGGTCGCCACAACACTCCAAAGTCCCCATTTAAAGAAAAAAATTTTTTTGAGAAAACTATATGAAGGTGAGTCGTTGGCCAAACTCCACTAGCAAATCTAAAGAAAAGGAAACAATAAAATAAAATAAAATAAATACCAGATCATGGAGATCGGTCTCACTATGTAACATAAAAAATAATAAATACATCAAGAAGGTTTCTATATACATATATACACACAAGAAATCCCTTTCCGAGAGGGTTTCTTTTCTTCTCTTTTACTGTCATATTCCTATACTACTCTTGAGGACAGAGCAATGAGGAGAATTCGGGCAAGGTCTACATAAATGCCTTTAGTGAAAAATCAATGTTTAGACCATCAGGTTGTAATGAATTCAACTTAGTTATCCAATAAGCCTCTCTCTGTTTAAGCAACCTCTGGCGATCCCCTCCTCGTCTAGGTGGAGCAATCCTGTCAATGATACAAAATTTTAATTGTTTAACTGTATGTCCACACTCTTTGAAGTGTCGAGGTACAGGTAATTCCAGTTTCTCAGTGCGAATTGAGGACTTATGGTTATTCAACCTGATTCTACATTCAGTAGTGGTTTCCCCAACATAGATCCGTGGGCATGGGCACTGCAGTATGTAGATGACGTGGTCCGATTTGCATGTCAGATGGTATTTGAGTCTGTATGATCTCTGTGTAATTGGGTGAGTGTAAGTGTCACCTTTCAGCATCAAGGGACAATTGTCACACCCCAAGCAGGGAAAGCTACCAGGTTTCAATTCTGATGGGAGGTCTGTCTTAGTACGGTAATTGTCAGCGTGTACTAGTTTATCACGTATACTAGGGGCCCTTCTGTAAGAGAATAGTGGAGGAGATTTAAACAATGCTACATTGGAATGGAATTTAGTGATGATGTCCCAGTGTTTTCTAATGATGTCAGAGATCCTAGGGCTAAGTGCATTGTAAGTTGAGATGAAAGGTATCCTATTGTGTGGGCTATCTTTCCTACTTGATGTAACCTCCTGATTCAACCTTTTTACATCAGTTATGCTCCTCTTAACCAGTTTAGATGGATATCCCCTATTCTGAAATCTCAGACCCATCTCATAGAGTCTCCTCTCCAATGTATTAGGATCCTCAACAATCCTTTTAACACGGAGAAGTTGGCTACGGGGTAGGGATTCAACCATCCTTCTCGGATGTGAGCTATCAAAGCGTAATAAATTGTTCTTATCGGTTGGTTTCAGGTAGATATCAGTGCATAGCTTACCACCTTTTGCATATACCCAAGTATCCAAAAATTGTACACCCTCTCTGGAGTAGTTCATAGTGAACTTAATGTCTGGATCGGCATCATTTAAGGAACTGAAGAATTCCTCCAACTCTGTCTCTGTCCCTTGCCAAATGAGAAACACGTCGTCTATGTATCTCCACCACCCCAGCACATTGCCGAAGTGGGGAGACACATAGACGACGGTTTCCTCGAGTTCGGCCATTACAATATTCGCATAGGTTGGGGCCATATTAGACCCCATGGCCGTACCTTTCTGTTGGATAAAGTACTTCTCCTCAAACAGAAAATAATTACAAGTAAGAATGAGTTCCAGTAAACTCAACACGAAATCCCTGCTAGGGGTGGACCAAGTGGAAGTGGACAAAACATGGTACACACTGCGCAATCCTCTTTCATGACTAATGCAAGTATAAAGACTAGTGACATCAAATGAGGCCAAAATGGCTCCCTCGGGAATATCCAGAGCCTTAATTTTATTGATAAAGTCCGAGGTGTCACGGATGTACGATTTAGCTCCCACCGCGTGTAGTGGCCAGGGGTGACCTTACTGCGGTTGCCGCGGGTGACGGTGGTACTCCGAGCAGTGTAAGGGGTGTTAAGGCCTTGGCCCCTGAAGCAGACTATCATGTAGATGATGTTCCTAGTTCCTTAACCTGGTTGCCGGGTAATAAGTAATCCATAGACACAGGCTTTTCAATGAACAGTGCTTTTTACTAGCAGGAACTTGTAAGTGACAGGATACAGTTCAGTAACAGGCAGACTTTTGGGGAGTCAGTGGACTAGCAAGCTTCTGGAGCTCCAGGGCAATAATGCATCTTTAGAGTCTTTAGTGTGTTGTGCTGCATGTATGCCGGCTGTGCAGGTGTGTGAGGAAGAGAAGACAGACCTGGTTTCTGTAGTATAATTGCGAGGTCCTGGAACTGGACCGGAGGACCCTGTGACAGGAAGCACGGACGTCTTCTGTAATACAACTGGGTTCCGGACACAGGATACTGAAGAGAGGTCCACAGCGTGCAGAGGTTTGGACTTAGGTCTAGTCAGCTTCTCACATAGTGTGTGTGCAGACACTTAGATGCTGCCCTGGGTAATGCCAGGCTTCCACTGACCAGGGATCTGGAAGATTCCCTGTACAGGAGAATTAGCTCCACCCATTGATGACATGCCTCATCACATGCACCAATCGAGCTAGCTTGCTAGTGCTCTTTACCTCACAAGGAATGCTGGGGGACCAGCTTAAGGTGGTATACACCAAATTACCACTTTTACATTACCACTACAATACACTAAAGGGAGCATGGGACCGAGGAACAGACAGACAGCATATACCTGACTGGTATGTTACATACTCCCCCTCTTGAAATAAGCCGTCCTCGGCGCTCTGTGCAACACTTTCAGTAGCAAAGCAACACAATACTTGTGGAATGTAAATAAACGTTTGGACTCAGTCTCTGGGGAGCTACAGGAACAAGGGGAGTGTTCTTTCGGGAGAGTCTTTCTTTTGAGGCAATAACAAACATCGTCCATATCCAAAAGGCTCTGGTGAAGCACTCTGAAGAAATAGTCCATTTTTGGAGGAATCTTGGGAAGACCCAGGTGTGAGACTTGAATACAGTTGCCAACTAACTAGCCTGAGCTAACTTTTGTCAGTATACATGTGTACAAAAGAAGAGAAAATTTTATTAATCTCTGTAGCGGGCAGGCGGTGTCCCCCGGGTGCTTCGCTCTGACCGCCTCAGCTCTTGAACTTCTTCTGGTGCAGGAACCTGGAACACTTCCTCTGGAGCAGGAATCTGAAACTCTTCTGCTGGAACAGGGAGGTTGTAAGGCACTGGGCCAGGCATGAGATAAGCGGCTTGAGGAGGTGGTACCGGTAAAGGAGCAGCCACAGGGGGAGCAACTGGAACAGGAACCGGCATCGGACCCTGTGGGTAGAGCGGGATTAGATACTGGAAGGTGCTGGCGGGCCCTTCTGCAACGGGTGGTCTTGATACTTCAACTGCATGCACTGGTGGTGAAGGAGAAGACCTCATTGCCAAATCTTCCTTGGTACAAAGCTTCACCCGGTTTCTATGCACCGTTTGAGGAGCCATCCCTGGCTTCTGAACCTCATACACATCCGACTCTGGAAAGGGAATACCCGTCACTAGGTATGGCTCTGTTTCCCACAAGGAGTCCAGCTTTCCAGCACGGTGATACTTGCGAAGCCACACTCTGTCACCCACTTGAAGTGGAGGGGCGTTGGCCATCCGATTATAGGCCTCTCCTTGTCTGTGCTGAGCTTCGCCCATACGATGGTTCACAATCTGTTGGGCTTCTTTCATTCTGTGCTGATGTTCAGAAACCCAGTCAGTGTTTGGCAGAGGATTCACTTCATCTGGGACTTGGATCCCCAGAGCCCGATCTTTTGGGAGCTGACCCTGCCGCCCAAACATCAAGTAGTAGGGTGTGTACCCCGTAGAGCAGTGGATGGTGTTATTATAGATCTCCGCGAGTTCGTCCAGGAGCTGGGGCCACTCTGCCTGCTTGGAGACTGATGCTGTTCTGAGCAGGTTTATAAAGATCTGGTTGACCCTTTCACAGAGTCCATTCCCTTGAGGATGATAAGCTGTGGTTCTGAGCTTCTTGCACTGGTGGAAACGACAAAGTTCCTGGAACAGCTGGGACTCAAATGCAGGTCCCCTGTCAGTCAGCACGGCTTTGGGAGAGCCATAATGCCTTACATACTCCCGGTAGAAGACTGCAGCTGTGGTTCTCGCCGTGAGGTCCTTCACAGGGGCGACTACAACCCACTTGGTGAAATGGTCGACCATGGTCAGCGCGTAGGTATAACCTGAGCGAGTTGGAGCCAACTTCACGTGGTCCAGAGCCACCAGCTCATTAGGCCTCTGTGAGGTAATGGAATGTAAAGGAGCTCTTTCACTTCTCCCAGCTTTGCTGAGGTTGCAGGCTGGACACTCTGCCACCCAGTTCTCGATGTCTAGGCGCATCCCGATCCAGTAGAATCTCTGCCGGATAGTGGCCTCAGTCTTTTGCACCCCAAAGTGCCCGGATTGGTCATGATAGAGGTCCAATATTACGCGAGCGTCTCTTCGGGGTATCAGGATCTGGTGGATCCGCCTCCCAGATACGGGATCAAGGGAATTTCGGAGAATGAGCCCTCTTTGAATAAAGAGTTTCTTCCGATGCCGCCAGAGCCGATCGAGTTCCTGGTCAGGGCGGGGACGCTTTCTGCGAGACCTTTTTCCAGCACATAGAGCCTCATACAGCTCTCCCAGAGTTCTAGACTCCTTCTGCAGCAGCAACCACCTGGATACGTCCAGCGAGGGGTCAGACTCTGAGGGGGAACCTTCCTCAGTCGGTGTGGCGACCACTGAGCTCTGGTTAGCAAACCTCTGGTAGAAGGGTGGCATCTCTACATCCTCCCAAACATCATCCTCAGGGGGTTCCTCTCCTTTTGCCAACCGAGACAAGGCGTCAGCGTTGGTGTTCGTCTTGCCACTCCGATATTTGATGTCGAAGCAGAAATTGGCAAGTCTGGATGCCCATCTTTGTTCAATAGCCCCCAGTCGGGCAGTATTCAGGTGAGCCAGAGGATTATTATCCGTGAACACGGTGAAGGGGGTGGCTGTAAGGTAGTCCCTGAACTTCTCAGTCACCGCCCAGACAAGAGCCAGTAGTTCTAATTTGAACGAGCTGTAATTCTTATCGTTTTTCTCTGCACCCCTCAAGCTCCGGCTGGCATAGGCCACGACACGTTCCTGGTTGTCTTGGACTTGGGACAACACAGCTCCCAGACCGTCAAAGCTGGCATCTGTGTATAAGCGGAAGGGTCGACTGTAGTCCGGATAAGCCAGGATGGGGGGAGAAGTCAACAGGCCCTTCAATGTATGGAAGGCAGTGGCCTGTCTTTCTTCCCACAGGACCGGAAGGCGTCTGTTATAATTCTCTTTCGGGCATCCTCGAAGTAGCTCTGTCAGTGGTTCTGCCACTTGTGCAAAATGAGGAATGAAGCGGCGGTAATAGCCCGCGAAGCCCAGAAAACTTCTGACCTCCTTCACTGTCTTGGGGGTGTCCCATTCGTGGACAACGGAGATCTTCTCCGGATCTGGCTGAATACCCTCAGCACTCACCAGATGGCCCAGGTATTTCACCTTTGGCTTTAGCAGGTGGCATTTGGTGGGCTTGATCTTCAGGCCATGTTGTGTGAGCACCTGGAATACTTCGGCTAGATGGTGGAGGTGCTCCTCGTACGAGCTAGAGTACACGACCACATCATCCAAATAGAGAAGAACGCTCTGGAAGTTCAAGTGACCAAGACATCTCTCCATAAGCCTCTGGAAAGTGGCAGGGGCATTGCAGAGACCGAATGGCATGCTTGTAAACTCATAGAGCCCCATCGGAGTGGTAAAGGCCGTCTTCTCCCTATCCCCAGGGGCCACCGGGACCTGCCAGTAGCCACTGGTGAGGTCGAGAGTGGAGAAGTAGCGGGCTGAGCCCAGTGCTGTGAGGGATTCTTCGATCCGTGGAAGAGGATATGCATCTTTGCGGGTTACATTATTCAATTTTCTGTAGTCTACGCAGAAACGTATGTTCCCATCCTTCTTCTTCACCAGCACTATGGGGGCAGCCCATGGGCTCTGGCTCTCCTGAATAACGGATGACTCCCTCATTTCTTTCAGCAGTTTCTTGACTTGTTGGTAGTTAGCCGGAGGGACTGGTCGGTGCCTTTCTTTAATGGGTGCATGGTCACCTGTATGGATCCTGTGCTCAATTAGATTAGTCTTCCCAAAGTCGAGAGGGTGTTTACTAAAGGCCTCGTGATACCTCTTAGCCAACTTTCTCACGCCCTCTGTGTGCCTTGAGGGAGTATTGGCATCACCGATGTTCAGCTCTTCCCACCAATGAACAGTGGGGGTGTAAGAGCCCTTTGAGACCGACTTGATGGATTTTTGCTGGGCAATCATCTCTTCATCCAACACATCCTCAGGGTCAATGCAGAATAATTTGGCCACAGTGTTAAATTTACGTAACTTCGCTGGTGTGTCCCCCAAATTAACAAGCCGTACTGGAACTCGCCCGTTCGAAACATTGACTAAGCTTCTGGCAGCTTTAACTAGGGGTAATCCTTCCAGCTGGTATGAGTCCAGTAGAGCAGTGTAGTCTTCATTGTTTACACCGGGTCGAGCCCGACACCAGAGAGTGGTCTCACTGTTGGCAGCCAGGGTGATGGGTCTTGAATCTGTGACTCTTACCCGACAGATCTCCCCATTCTGATTGGCAAACTTCTGCTGAGCGGAGAGCACTTTGATAGTCTTCCGCACCGCCTGCCTGTAGGGGAGGGAAGCAGAGGGGAGAGAGGCATGCAATGCAGCAAGTAATTCAGAAAATACATGACGTATGACATTCATGCCTAACACTACCGCTGTGGTATCTCCCTGAGCCTCCGTAACTATCACACCTTGAGAGGGCAATTGTCGGTCCCCAATCTGGATGGTGGGTTCCCAGTAGCCCACCTGGGTAATGGACTGTCCATTGCCAGCTATAAGGCGTAAGTTGGTTTTACCAACAGGGTTGATGAGACTGTGGTCCCAATGCTGTTCAAAAGCTCTTCTATCGATAGTAGTGACTTGGGAGCCAGTGTCTATGAGAGCTTCAAGTGGGACACCATTTATTTTCAGCGTGATGTAGGGACATTGGGACAAGAATCGATCGACCCACTGCTCCTGCGAGCCTTTGGAGGGACCTCCCGAGGGGCGGCTCTTTGCCTCGGGGGTTGCCCGTTTAACTGATAGCATTGGTATCTGAAATGTCCTCTCCGTCTACAGTGGGTACAATAGACACAATCCTCGGCTGGGGGGTCCTCAGGTGGGGGCTGTTCAACATTAGAGCGGCTGGAACAGGGCCCTGAGTAACTTGTCTGAGTACAGGGGGGCTCACAGGCAACCGGGGGTTGAGTCTTAAATTCTCTGAGAGCCTGACACAGGGAGTCCACTACCTGTGCCAACACATCCAGGGTATTGGGGTCAGACGCCTGAGCAGGTGGAGACGCCTGCCTGGGGGAACCCTGAGGGATCGCAGCAGAGGTAGAAAACAGAGTGACTGAGTCGGTTGTGTAAGAAGGAGCATGACCGGTGCCGGGAGTGTCAGTACCCACGACTTTCAGAGCCAGTGTTTTGAATTCCGGAAAGGTCATGTGAGGATTCTGGGCCGCCAGCATGCGGAGCTGGCCCTGTACTAATCGGGAGTCCACTCCTTCTATGAACCGGTCTGTAATGATGCCTTCCGCTACTGTGGGGTCCAGCCGATCAATACGTTGTAAGGCCCTATAAGCAGACTGGAGTGCTAAAGCATATTCTCGGAGGGTCTCACCTGACCTCTGACGCCGGTCGTAGAAGTTCAAACGCACCTCTGTTGGGGATTGATGTTCAAACTCCTTGCGTAGCCGGGTCAAGATTTGTCTCACGCTGGTCTTTTCAGTGAGGGGCCAGGAACGGACCTCTTCGGCTGCTGGGCCCTCTAGCTGTCCAAGCAACAGTTGTACCTGCTGATGAGGTGAGAGAGTTACAAGTTCAAGAATCCTAGTAATGTTCTCTTTAAATTCGGAAAAAGAGTGGGGGTCCCCCTTGTACTTGAGCAAACTGGGGGTGCCCAGAAAGAACGGCATTCCAGTTGGGGCCGCAGGGGGGGCTGGAGCCGCAGCAGCAGCGTCAAGTGGTTGGATGATAGGGCCGACATTCCCTAGGGGGCCGGCGGGGTTCTGCACATTCCCATGGTCTGGCAGATTGGCAGCAGCTGCCTGACCTCCGGCACTTGGGTCAGACATGGTTCCCCTTTTAGCTGGCTGGCAGTCTTTGGCACTTTAAGAGCGCGTCGTAATAACTCAGTCTCTGTCCTCCCGCTTCCCCTCTTGAGCAAAGCCCGTTGAGAAATACAATCAAAGGTAGTTCACTTATCTGGTTGGTAAACGGGGGCGGTTCTGGTGCTCTGTAACAGTGCAGCAGCTTGTTTGTAACCTTTCCAAGATGGCGGCATACATGCAGCAATCCGGAGCCAGTGGGCGGAGCTTGAGTCTTGCCGCGCGGGAAAGTCGGTTTAACCTTTTGCAAGCCCGTGATGCACAATTCCAGGTGGATAAAGTCTGTTTTAACACACACAATGTTGAGAGCAGTAGTGATAAGACACAAAGATATCGTTGTTCGTGACGCCAAATCTCATGTAGTGGCCAGGGGTGACCTTACTGCGGTTGCCGCGGGTGACGGTGGTACTCCGAGCAGTGTAAGGGGTGTTAAGGCCTTGGCCCCTGAAGCAGACTATCATGTAGATGATGTTCCTAGTTCCTTAACCTGGTTGCCGGGTAATAAGTAATCCATAGACACAGGCTTTTCAATGAACAGTGCTTTTTACTAGCAGGAACTTGTAAGTGACAGGATACAGTTCAGTAACAGGCAGACTTTTGGGGAGTCAGTGGACTAGCAAGCTTCTGGAGCTCCAGGGCAATAATGCATCTTTAGAGTCTTTAGTGTGTTGTGCTGCATGTATGCCGGCTGTGCAGGTGTGTGAGGAAGAGAAGACAGACCTGGTTTCTGTAGTATAATTGCGAGGTCCTGGAACTGGACCGGAGGACCCTGTGACAGGAAGCACGGACGTCTTCTGTAATACAACTGGGTTCCGGACACAGGATACTGAAGAGAGGTCCACAGCGTGCAGAGGTTTGGACTTAGGTCTAGTCAGCTTCTCACATAGTGTGTGTGCAGACACTTAGATGCTGCCCTGGGTAATGCCAGGCTTCCACTGACCAGGGATCTGGAAGATTCCCTGTACAGGAGAATTAGCTCCACCCATTGATGACATGCCTCATCACATGCACCAATCGAGCTAGCTTGCTAGTGCTCTTTACCTCACAAGGAATGCTGGGGGACCAGCTTAAGGTGGTATACACCAAATTACCACTTTTACATTACCACTACAATACACTAAAGGGAGCATGGGACCGAGGAACAGACAGACAGCATATACCTGACTGGTATGTTACACGCGTATTGCCTCAGGACTTTATCAACCACAATTGCAGATGGGCTAAAGATAGAATCAGTGCCAGACACTATGGGTCGGCCAGGGGGATTATTGAGGGATTTGTGTATCTTTGGCAAAATATACATTACAGGGGTCACTGGATGTGAGGGGAGGAGGAAATCATGCATGGCCTCATCAATAATGTCTGCGGCAAAAGCATCATCCACAAGTAATTTCAATTTCTTAAAGAAAACAGGTTTTGGATTTTGTCTGATCCAAAACCTGTTTTCTTTAAGAAATTGAAATTACTTGTGGATGATGCTTTTGCCGCAGACATTATTGATGAGGCCATGCATGATTTCCTCCTCCCCTCACATCCAGTGACCCCTGTAATGTATATTTTGCCAAAGATACACAAATCCCTCAATAATCCCCCTGGCCGACCCATAGTGTCTGGCACTGATTCTATCTTTAGCCCATCTGCAATTGTGGTTGATAAAGTCCTGAGGCAATACGCGGTGGGAGCTAAATCGTACATCCGTGACACCTCGGACTTTATCAATAAAATTAAGGCTCTGGATATTCCCGAGGGAGCCATTTTGGCCTCATTTGATGTCACTAGTCTTTATACTTGCATTAGTCATGAAAGAGGATTGCGCAGTGTGTACCATGTTTTGTCCACTTCCACTTGGTCCACCCCTAGCAGGGATTTCGTGTTGAGTTTACTGGAACTCATTCTTACTTGTAATTATTTTCTGTTTGAGGAGAAGTACTTTATCCAACAGAAAGGTACGGCCATGGGGTCTAATATGGCCCCAACCTATGCGAATATTGTAATGGCCGAACTCGAGGAAACCGTCGTCTATGTGTCTCCCCACTTCGGCAATGTGCTGGGGTGGTGGAGATACATAGACGACGTGTTTCTCATTTGGCAAGGGACAGAGACAGAGTTGGAGGAATTCTTCAGTTCCTTAAATGATGCCGATCCAGACATTAAGTTCACTATGAACTACTCCAGAGAGGGTGTACAATTTTTGGATACTTGGGTATATGCAAAAGGTGGTAAGCTATGCACTGATATCTACCTGAAACCAACCGATAAGAACAATTTATTACGCTTTGATAGCTCACATCCGAGAAGGATGGTTGAATCCCTACCCCGTAGCCAACTTCTCCGTGTTAAAAGGATTGTTGAGGATCCTAATACATTGGAGAGGAGACTCTATGAGATGGGTCTGAGATTTCAGAATAGGGGATATCCATCTAAACTGGTTAAGAGGAGCATAACTGATGTAAAAAGGTTGAATCAGGAGGTTACATCAAGTAGGAAAGATAGCCCACACAATAGGATACCTTTCATCTCAACTTACAATGCACTTAGCCCTAGGATCTCTGACATCATTAGAAAACACTGGGACATCATCACTAAATTCCATTCCAATGTAGCATTGTTTAAATCTCCTCCACTATTCTCTTACAGAAGGGCCCCTAGTATACGTGATAAACTAGTACACGCTGACAATTACCGTACTAAGACAGACCTCCCATCAGAATTGAAACCTGGTAGCTTTCCCTGCTTGGGGTGTGACAATTGTCCCTTGATGCTGAAAGGTGACACTTACACTCACCCAATTACACAGAGATCATACAGACTCAAATACCATCTGACATGCAAATCGGACCACGTCATCTACATACTGCAGTGCCCATGCCCACGGATCTATGTTGGGGAAACCACTACTGAATGTAGAATCAGGTTGAATAACCATAAGTCCTCAATTCGCACTGAGAAACTGGAATTACCTGTACCTCGACACTTCAAAGAGTGTGGACATACAGTTAAACAATTAAAATTTTGTATCATTGACAGGATTGCTCCACCTAGACGAGGAGGGGATCGCCAGAGGTTGCTTAAACAGAGAGAGGCTTATTGGATAACTAAGTTGAATTCATTACAACCTGATGGTCTAAACATTGATTTTTCACTAAAGGCATTTATGTAGACCTTGCCCGAATTCTCCTCATTGCTCTGTCCTCAAGAGTAGTATAGGAATATGACAGTAAAAGAGAAGAAAAGAAACCCTCTCGGAAAGGGATTTCTTGTGTGTATATATGTATATAGAAACCTTCTTGATGTATTTATTATTTTTTATGTTACATAGTGAGACCGATCTCCATGATCTGGTATTTATTTTATTTTATTTTATTGTTTCCTTTTCTTTAGATTTGCTAGTGGAGTTTGGCCAACGACTCACCTTCATATAGTTTTCTCAAAAAAATTTTTTTCTTTAAATGGGGACTTTGGAGTGTTGTGGCGACCGAGATTCATATTCACCTCTACAGAGGAAGACTGCATATGTGGATGCTATCTTACAAGAAGCGATTCAGGTGGCCATTAACTCATAAGTCTCTGTGGAAGACCTCTTAATGTGGCGGTGATGAGAGCCAGAGGATCAACCAGCCCGTATTGGCCGAGAAGCACCTTGGACCTCCGGGTATTTGGACTTACGCTGTCAGAAGTGAGTATGGGCGATTTTCCCATGTTAAAGATGGCGCGGACATGCAGCACGGGACGCAGGCGCAGGACACTTAGACACTACAGAGGAGAGACGAGTGATCTTGCTCAGCCCGTTTGTCTCGCCAACCTTAAAGATGGCGGCGAGGGATGGTGCGCCACATGTACGCATGCGCTACTCACTCTGTGGACACTTGAAGCTATGGACCGCCTTTGACCACGCCGATTGGTCCGCTGCACCACATGACGCATCCAGAATGCAATTGGTCCATTGGACTCTACATTTTTATGGAATAATATGAGTTGCCTATCGGAAGCCATACCACTCCCACAGTTCCCCGTATTGGTGCGCTCCTCCACACATGCGCAGTCGACTTGTGTACAAACGAGCTAACGACTGCGAAAGACAACGTGAGGGAGCAGCGGTTTGTTATTATGCTGGTGAGTCCGGCCCCCTCCACTAACAATGAAATCCCTGTTTGAAATTATGGACTATTATATGAAGGATCGGAGTAATGTTTATATGATCGGTCATTATCACTATGTTCTGTATTATGTGCACTCAACACTGGGTTATAGGATATCACTTTGTATCACATTTTTATGTATTTTATCATTATATTTATCATTGATTGGTATGATGTCACTTTATTAGTGGGCTGTCTTATGGTGTGTTATATACCAGCCCCTTACTGCTCACTTTTGTGCTTGACAAAGATCTCATTGAGTAGATTGAAACGTTGCATACTGGGTGAATAAATTTAAACCACGTTTTATTCACTACAATCTTGGAGTGCCGCCTCTTGCCTTCTTTTTTTGAGTTACCTTCGGGACCTGGGTCTGGAACCGTGGGGCAGAGCACCCTACTTGAGCCTTGAGCCACACAGTGCCGTTTGGCAACCCTACATATTTTTTTTTTATATATATATATATATATATCCCCAAAATTTTTCAAAAGTCAAATATTTGCCTCTTTGACATAAGGAGTTAAAAGAAAATTGACATAAAGTGCGCCCCTTGTCTTGAGATCCTCATTATATAAAATATCTCCGGCAACAGCCAGTTGCCATAGAGACCTCGAGAGAGCATGTTTATTAGACATCATTATGTTTTTCCTTCAATCCCTTTTATTGTTTTTTTTTTTTCAGGACTCAAAAACTGCCAGAATAACTGTGCATTATACAATATATAGGAAATGGAGATAAAAAGAGAGACGGCGCCAGAAAGAAAAAAAAATAAAACTGTACATGTAATGGATGTATAATCCTTGGCTGTCACTTTGTCACCGGTGTTTTTAGGTACAGAGTGTGATAGCGAGGTTGATAGAAACACTTCTCTCTTTTTTTTTTTTCATTAATGCGTTTGCTTACAGCAATTTATGGTAATTATGTTTCTTTGTTTCCTTTCTTTTTGAGTAATCTTTTTGGAATCTTGATGAAAAGTGAACACAACTTATAGAGAAGTTCTTCTAGGTTACTAAGGGCAAATTATTTCCAGGTACTGAGCCCAGTAAGGCAAGAAAAAGTCAGTAAGTCATAAGAAGGTCCACTACCACCTGTGTATGAAGGTCAGATGGACAATAATTTATATAGATAGATAGATAGATAGATAGATAGATAGATAGATAGATAGATAGATAGGAGATAGATAGATAGATAGGAGACAGATAGATAGGAGATAGATAGATAGATAGATAGATAGATAGATAGATAGATAGATAGGAGATAGATAGATAGATAGGAGACAGATAGATAGATAGATAGATAGATAGATAGGAGATAGATAGATAGATAGATAGATAGATAGATAGATAGATAGATAGATAGATAGTAACTAGATAGATCGATAATTTGAATCTTGGAGCAGCACCACCCAAGGTGTAATGGGTGCCTGCAGGAAGTCGAGACCACGACTTGACTTTGTATATAGCAGAAATCTCCACAGCACTCCAAAGTAGTCAAAAATAAATGTGATTTATTCCATAGTGAAACAGCACAGCAAAGTGTCGGATAGCGACGTTTCAACGACCTCCATCGTCTTTTTCAAGCGTCGCTTGATAGATAGATAATAGATAGATAGATAGATAGATAGAGGATAGGAGATAGATAGATAGAAGATAGACAGGAGATAGATAGATAGATAGATAGATAGATAGATAGATAGATAGATAGATAGATAGATATGCAGATGTTCTAGAGATCAGTAGGGGTCTAAGTAGTTGGATCCCCACAGATCATCACCTATCCATTGAATAGGTGAGGGCTGGTATACCCTCTTAGGTGCCTTTATATGTACCAGATCCGCAGTGGATTTCATGCTTTCGAAATCCGCTGCGGATCCAGTGCCATTCATCCCTATGAGAGCACATACTTGCAGCAGGATTGACATCCCGCTGTGAGTATGTGAGTTAACCGCCTGCAGCCCGCCGCCAAGAGCATACATTACCTGCTCGGCGCAGTGGCTGCATGTGAGGCTCCCGGCTCCAGTCCCATCAGCCAATCAGTGCTGCCAAGTCGGGAGCCTCACATGCAATCGGCGCGCAGAGCAGGTAATGTATGCTCTTGGCAGCGGGCTGCAGGCGGTTAACTCACATACTCACAGCGGGATGTCAATCCTGCTGCAAGTATGTGCTCTCATAGGGATGAATGGCACTGGATCCGCAGCAGATTTCACGGCGAATTTGCAGCGTGACATCCGCTGGGGATCTGGTACGTGTGAAGGCACCCTTAGGTAACATTCAGTTTACATTGATATCCTGAATGAGTATAACCTGCTTTTATGATGCTCCACAACTATGAGGCAGTTTTACATCAGACTGCAACGTAAACCGTGACAGTAAAATGTTGTAAGTGGTGAAGAGAAACATTTTACCGCTCATGTTGGTGGCCAAATTTGGCAAACAGTGAGAAGCGATGACTCGGTCTCCAGCAGAGATGTAGTTTAGGCCAGTTTTATTATGTGTAATTTTTGGTCCTGCTGTATACCTGCCCATAGCAAGAGTAAGAAGTCTGAGACATTCAAGAATGCAAAAAGATATAAATGTGATACTTTAAACAGAGGCTGCTGCTCATTGTAGATTTACCTCTACAATAAGCAGCAGCCGCTGTTTCTCATGGATCTGGCTACCCCCCCCTGCACAATGACACAAGGGGGCATGGACCGAGGTGGGCAGAGGGGACTAAGGGCTCTATTCCACGGGACCATTATCGTTCAAATTATCGTTACATTGTTCGGATCTAAACGATAATCCTTCGGTTGAATAGCAGTTATCGATTAAACGGACGAGAAATAGTTGATCGCTTAATAAGACCTGGACCTATTTTCATTGTTGCTCGTTCGTCGTCAGTAGCAACAAACGCAATATTGACGACAAGACGACCGCAAGAACGATCATAAGTAACGATTATCATTCCATGTAAATGGGTTAACGATTTCAGGCCGTTCGCAATAGCAGTCGTTTAAAAATCGTTTATCGTTACCGATTATGCGAGCGATAATTGTCCCGAGGAATAGGGCCCTTAGCAACAGAGAAGCCTGGGTCATGCACCAAGGTTTATTTGGCTTATTATGTATACAGTATATATATGTGTATATATATATATATATATATATATATATATATATATTCTGTATAATAATAAATAATAAGCCAGACCACTGCTTTTAGAGCAGAGTGGTGGTCTCTTAGACAATGAGCTGTCAACAATGGGAAGGAAAGTGCAGCATATCAGAAGAAAAGGTTAGTGAATGATTGTATTTGCAAAAATATTGAACTTGCTGAGTCCTACAAGTGTAACTATACTGGCTGAGATGGGACACCCCTTTAAGAAAGCACCACTGTGTCCAGTCTATGGGAAAAACTGGTGCAAAGGAGCAGGGGAGGAGCAGACCAACAGATTCACAAATGGAATGAAACAATTCCTTCTTTCAGTGTCTCATACTAGAAGAGCTCAGAGTCATTTTCGGCCTTTTCCTCTTCAGAGAGTGTAATATTTTATAACATGTTGCGTTAGTCACTATATCATTATATAACATTATAGGGTTTCATAAAATTCTATTTAAATCCTCTCATTGCAATAAGGAGATAAAGTGGAAGAGGGATAATGTCTCCCGTCATTAAGAAGCTGGAATGCGTACAAAGTCGGCCTCAGAAGTTGCCTCGCCGAGGCTTAAGGACATGTGGTCTGTAAAAAAATGTTGAAAATAGAAAAACAAATATGTGGTTTTCTTAAGAGCCGTTTCCAGGCAGGCACAAACAATGGCCTTTGTGTGTATTAGCGAAAACCACAAATCAACACTAGGCCGACTTACATCCTGCAGAATCCCAGCCCTGGCGCGGTTGTATCTGGGAAATAGTACAGGTCTTTCTTCCAAGTTCAACCTTTACTGTAATAACATTCGATATATTGCGGTGGGCCGTCTGTGCATTATCTATGGGGCAGCTGACTGCTGCCAACTGGCTCATGGAAGAAGTGAGAAAGTGGGTCTAGGAAAAGCAACAACTTAGGGTGCACCACTAACCATAAGACCCCATATCCAAACATATCATAGGACCCCGAGCCGCCACAACTACCCTCAGCGGCAAGTATGTTTTGGACATGAGTATGACTATAATATTCAGGGACTACTCTGCTCCCTATATTTCCATGGTCTTTCTACAATCTCCATTTAACTCCTTCCATTACCTCCAAGTGGACATGGGTCCCATTGGCTGCATGCACTATACCATCCGTCATATCTGCTACCTTTGTTTCCCATTTGCTCCTGTCCAGTACATCTTTTTCTTAAAGCGAATGCAATATCAGGTACATTCGCTTTTGGTGTTGCACATGAATAGATTGCTGCCAGCACTGGCCCAGGCTAACGCACTGGGGACGGGCCAGCCCGCCTCCATTGCGTCAGCCTGGGCTGGTGCTCAGTAAAAGACCGTTGCTGTGCGCGGGAATCAGGCCGTTTAAAAGGACCGTGGCTTCCCCGCTCTGGCGCCGTTCTATTCATGTGCAACACTTAAAGCAAATGTACCTGATGGTACATTCGCTTTAAGTGCCACCTATTAGAGGTAGCTATCCTGTCAATGTCCAAGTCATGAAAGAGTCTTTTGCAGGGAGCATTGCCTGGCCTTTAAAGCTTTCTATCCCAGCTAAAAGAAACATTAGTTGTAGCACCTATAGTTGTGTTTGGTGGATCTTTGACAGGGTCCTTTTAGATGGTGGCCGTGCAAGGACGCAAACGAGGGCCGATCGCTGAGATTGACATGCTGTGCTTCCTAAGCCACGATACAAAGCCATTTCTGGAAGAAACCAACATTAGGACAGACATTTTCAAGTCTCAATTAATCAACCCTGTTTCATTTGAAAAGCTACAAAAACAATATGAATATATTTACCTTCACCATCACAGTATTACTTTTGGAGACAGAGGGGGCTAATGGCGAGTCATTGGTTGGCATTAACCCTCTAAGTCCAATGGACGTTAAATCTTTCAACCATGGTTCCTTAGAGGTTTCCTCCAAAAGGGTTTTTCCTATCCTTCCCACTGAAGAATTTGCTGTGATTAGCACCATTAGGGATATCATAGTTTAGTCTTTGACAGCTAGGGAGCCTAAAGTTAAAGTCCACACTTTGATAACCTCAAGGACAGCCTGGTCAATGCCATAATGTGTTCCCACATGCATGCGAGAAAGCATTGTGGCCGTGACCCTTTAAGGTCCTGATCATGATATCCAAATAAATGGTCAGGCCTGTACTGCCCTCCGCTTGCACTGCTGAGTCCCAACCCTGATCCCTGGTGTAAGTCCATGTCAGTAAAGTTTTCGGTAACTGTTGAGTGCACCTCCGTCCTACTATATAGGTTTGTTGGCATGAAATAAATGACTACATTGTAAGCTCAATATTTATTTTAATACAAATATTACGAGTGAAATGAAGGTCACTACAGCGTAAATGCAGATGAGGAGAAAAATACATTTCCAATGCTCTTAGAAAAAAAATGTTCTAGAAGGGTTGGATCTCAGATGCACCTAGATAAGGCTTGTTTCATGCCCTTGGCCTTACCTCCAATGGCAAAAGAAGGTCCCCAATAAGAAGACCAACAGTCCAACTGGGTCCTCGGACACATATCTAGTATGTGCGTATGTCGGCATCCAGTTGTAAACTCTAGGCAAGTGTGAAGACTTGTCTGATGTACATGAGGCACAGTATAGTACTATGAATCCATCTTCATAGCATAAGCCCAAATCACGGACAGTACCAAAAAAAAATGATAACTGTAAATGTGATCTAATACATTTTATAAACTATATTACACAAATTAAAACACTGACGTTTGTTTCATACCAGAAATCCCTTTTTGCATAGGGAACGTTTCATTATCACCATAAAAAGCTACAAAAACCCCATTTCCACTGCAGAACAGAACCCCACTTTTAGGCAACAACAAAAATAACGAAAAGAATGATCAAGTCATTGCGGCGCTCACATCTTGTTTCCTTTGCTGCAGCAAAGTTTATTACCTGGAAAAACCTCCTTTTTCCTGAGAGATTTTTTCCACGGTTCGCTTAGGCTACTCTTGTCATTGCAACCAGTTGCCAAAAAATCGTAAAGTCGGCCTTTGCGTTCAAGCGTAGTGCCACTCCCGTTGGAGGCGTCGCAGCTAAAGCTGTGCGGGCCTCGCTTTTCTTCGGCTGATTCCTCGTGCAAATTTAACTTGTGTTGAGACCTTGAATTGGTAACAAACCCCCCACAGGAAGGCCCCTGGATGCTGTTCCTGTATAAAGGAGCATCTGTCATGCTGTAATCCATATGGTGGGAGCATCCTGGCAAAGGCAAAGAGCTACTAGACGAACAGGAAGCTGCAATGTGCCCTCCGTTGGTGTTAACGGCGAATGGGAGGTTTAGATAATGGCTGCCACATTCCTGGTAAAAACAACAAGTCTGAAGGCTACTGTCGTCCTTGGCAATACGAAGGCGTTTCCGATAGGGACAATCCTGGGGCACAAACCATTCCTGCGCGGACGTTCCACTCAGGGCGCATGCTGAGAAGCACCAGTTGTTCTGCAGTAAAATCTCGCCATGAATTCTCTTCATCAAGTTGTTGATCAGGACCGATCTTCTGAGGAACACTTCGGGATCATCGATGAACTTTAATTTCTCCAAGGACATGTAAAGGACATGGGCCCTCTCTTCAAAGATGGATACATTCTAAATCACAACAAAAAAGAGAAACCATAGGTGAGATTTCATCAAATTTGAAAAATTTATTGCAATGTCTACACAAAACTACTACTACCTAAAAAAAACTATTAAAAAATAAACACTAAACACAACTACTGCAACATAGAGCTGGTCGTGCATATTAGATACAGTAAGGGTCAGCTGAACCATTTGATTTTGGTAGGGTTTGCTGGTCATCTAATGTGCATAGGGCCCATTTATTCTCCCCGATGGCAAAATGTTAAGGGGCATAAACATTGGGCAGTTAAGATAAGGATCAGACAGTTGAGATTATGGTCAAGCAGTTGAGATAAGGATGAAGCAGTTGGTATAAGGATCAGGCAGTTTAGATAAGAATCAGGTAGTTGGGATATGGATCAGGCAGTTGAGATAAGGATCAGGCAGTTGAGGTATGAGTCAGGCAGTGATAAGGGAAATAAGGATCAGGTGGTTAGAATTTAACATCAGATCCATTTGTTCAAAAAAAAATAAGATTACTTTGGTAGGAACTCCCCCCAAACATGCAATCAGGAGAGTTAGCTGTCACCCATAGATGTCCGATAGCTGTCTAATCTGTATGGCCAACCCTGTCTTAACAGAAAACAATATCATTCTTCTTTCCTGTGGATCCAGTGGGTGATTCCCATTATGTATCTATCAAAGTTCAGTAAATATCGATTACTCCTGGCACCGGCTACACACAAAAGATTAAGATATCTGCCTGTAAACTGCTGTCCCGTCAGAAGAAAAGACCCATTCATGTTTCTCATTTGCCCAACATCTACCATCAGTGGACAGTTGGAAGCCCCCATTCACATTTGACTGCTTGATTGTTTGTTTTTTTTTTGTTTTTTTTTGGGGGGGGGGGGCACTAAATCCGACTGTAGTTTACCCATGCCTGGTTGCATGCATCTCTTCTCTTTTCCTCTCTTTCCTCCTATATAATCCCTCCCGCCTCATGACTATGCTTATCGGGAGCCACCATGGGATCATTTTGGTCTTTTACTACCACTTTCGACTTTCCCCCATTAGATATACAATGAAGAGCATTTTTCCACTCTAGCAATCTCACAGCTTAAAAGCAGCGTGTGTATTCAGTAGTTCTCCCTTTCCTTAAATAGATTAAAGCTTTTGAGGAATTACGATAAAATGCATCCTCTGTTGATACTGAAGTAAAGGAAATTGACCATAAAACCAAAATAGTTTTTGCCATTTATATGATTGACCATAATAATGTAACGCAGCTCTATATGATAGAATCATTCCCATGAGCCTGTGTACCCACTGGGGCTTACAATATAAGGAGGCTAACTCCAATAGGTGGCCATAGAGAGACAGCAGAGCTGCTTTGCATACTTTTTACCCAGGATGAATTGTTTGACCCAGAAGACTCCCTAAGCTATAACCCCCTGCCACGTAAAGGGCACAAGGGCCGATATTATAAGAAACATGAAAACTTTTAAGAAACTAGAGAACTGTGACAATATTGTACGATTATATAGCACAAAGGGACACGTTTATCAAACTTCCGTCACCGGTGTACACCACGGAAAAAGCACAGGTTCTTACTTTATCGGTAGCATACTCCAGGCCGAAGCCTCACTTGCCTGATGGGCTGGCGTGGCTTCCTCCAGCGCCTAATTTATCTGGAAACTGGCGAAGAGCATCTACACCTGTCGCCCAAAATGTTTATTGAACAAGTTCGGAAAATGATATGAACATCCAAGAGTTAAATATTCTCTCGCATGTACTCGCCTGTGCTTTTTGCTTCCCATCCTATAGTCTTTGTGCAACTTAGACCAAGGGCATCAAGATTTGCTATACATGTCTGTTAGATTGGGGACCCCCATTTATCAGGAGTAAGAAGGTCTTCTTACCCCTGTTCCTCCATGCTAGGTCACCAATAACTAGTGGGACCTACATCATGGCAAGGGTTGAATCAAGTTCACTGTTTTTGGGGATTACAATAGACCTACATTAGTTGTCCCACCATTAGAACTTATGCCTGATCCTCAGGATAGGGGAGAAGTGTATAATCACAGGTGGGTCTGACCACTGGGACCCCTGTGATCTCATAAACAGGGTCCCAAATCTTCTGGAGGAACAGAGCAGTGGTCATTCTTACGGGTAACTCTGGAACCAATTCTCAAAACTGCACAGTTGGACCCCCTGTGATTATACATATATATCCTTTCTATTGGAGGGAAGCCGTCTCTAAATGAAGAGAACTACACACATCCCCCCCCCCCCCCCTTCTTCTCCATTAAATCTTTGTCTGGTGTGCAGAACATGGTTAGCAGACTCCCATTTTCCCCATTCACATGTTCCTTAGTTATGGCCATAATTGCCGATCCACAATTATGAACAAAATTAGTGCCCAATGATTTCTATATGGCTATGCACACTATTTGAAGTTTTACGTGGAGCAAACGTGTAACAGCACAGGTACGGCACCGAGGATGAAGGTAAGAGACATATTTTCATCCTGAGCATTAGGGACATATGAGCAGGTAGGATTAGTCTAACCTGCTGCTAGTTCCCCTTTAACTTCACAGCACCATAAAGCTCAGGAAAGATTTCCCCATATTTTATATAAATTTTATCAATTTAGTGTATCATATAGAAAAGTAGTAAAGGCAGAGGTGTGCGCTGACCTCATCTCTAGGAACAGGAATGAGAGGGAGCCCTGCTGGGGACCAGGAAAGAGAAGGGAGCCCTGCTGGGTACCAGGAATGAGATGGGAGCCCTGCTGGGTACCAGGAATGAGATGGCAGCCCTGCTAGGTACCAGGAATGAGATGGGAGCCCTGCTGGGTACCAGGAATGAGATGGGAGCCCTGCTGGGTACCAGGAAAGAGAAGGGAGCCCTGCTGGGTACCAGGAAAGAGAAGGGAGCCCTGCTGGGTACCAGGAAAGAGAAGGGAGCCCTGCTGGGTACCAGGAATGAGATGGCAGCCCTGCTGGGTACCAGGAATGAGATGGGAGCCCTGCTGGGTACCAGGAAAGAGAAGGGAGCCCTGCTGGGTACCATGAATGAGATGGAAGCCCTGCTTGGTACCATGAATGAGATGGGAGCCCTGCTGGGGATCAGGAATGAAAATGAAAGTCATGCTGGGGACTATGAATGAGAAGGGAGCCCTGCTGGGGACCGAGAAAGAGAAGGGAGCCCTGCTGGGGACCAGGAATTGGATGGGAGCCCTGCTGGGTACCAGGAATTGGATGGGAGCCCTGCTGGGTACCAGGAATTGGATGGGAGCCCTGCTGGGTACCAGGAATGAGATGGGAGCCCTACTGGGGATCAGGAATTAGATGGGAGCCCTGCTGGGGACCAGGAATGAGATGGGAGCCCTGCTGGGGACCAGGAATTAGATGGGAGCCCTGCTGGGTACCAGGAATGAGATGGGAGCCCTGCTGGGGACCAGGAATGAGATGGGAGCCCTGCTGGGTACCAGGAATGAGATGGGAGCCCTACTGGGGATCAGGAATTAGATGGGAGCCCTGCTGGGTACCAGGAATGAGATGGGAGCCCTGCTGGGTACCAGGAATGAGAAGGGAGCCCTGTTGGGTACCAGAAATGAGATGGGAGCCCTGCTGGGGACCAGGAAAGAGAAGGGAGCCCTGCTGGGGACCAGGAAAGAGAAGGGAGCCCTGCTGGGGACCAGAAATAAAAGAGAAAGTCATGCTAGGGACCAGGAAAGAGAAGGGAGCCCTGCTGGTGACCAGGATTGAAAGGGAAAGTCATACTGGGGACTATGAATGAGCAGGGAGCCCAACTGGATACCAAGAATGAGAGGCGTGCCCTGCTGTGGATTAGGAATGAGGTGGAAGCCCTGCTGGGGACCAGGAATAGAAGGGAAAGTCATGCAAGGAGTGTGATCTGGAACTCTACTGGGTGGGTGACTAAAGGCCCTATTCCACGGAACGATTATCGACCGTATTCGTCCGAAATCGGCCTTTACGGACGATAATCATCTCATGATCGTTGCTGTTTTTTGTCTTTTAACCATGTTGAAAGACAAAACAACTGTGATAGCAGCGATCTGTTGCCGTCGCTCCGTGAAATACGCCACTATGCTCTATGGGCTGCCCGGACGATCTAGCAATCAATCACCTGGGCAGCCCCCTGCAGCTCCCTGCGGCCCCTTCCACACTCACATGCTCCCTGCTGCTGTGTGTAATGGCGGTGGCAGCGAGCGGGGAACGAAGAGCAAACGAGCATTGACAGCGCTCGTTTGCTCCTCACAGTCGGCCTGTGGAATAGGGCCTTTGGCGTAAGCAGAAGTGTAGTCCTTTATGTACATACATTCACAAAGAAACCTGAATGCAATAATTGTGCCAAAATCTTTCCAAGGTAAACAGCTTTATATTTGCTGCCCCTGTAGAGGAGATGAAATGTCTGCAGCTGGTGACATCACCCCGTCTCTCATTCCTGCATTTTGCGGCCTTGAACATTTGAGGCATATGGAATAAATGACAAGTATGCACCATTATGTTTTATAAATCACAGGCATATATGTAAACCTTCACTTGCAACTTTGCTGAATACATGAACTTGGATTTAGACAAAGGATTGAAACTTCAGTCGGAGTCTAGAAAAAAAAAAAAAAAACTATAAAAAGTCATTGTATTTCCCCCCCAAAAAAGCACAAAGACTTCTGGCAAATATCAAGAATAACTTGGACTCAGACGACTTTATGAAAGATGGCGCTGTGCCAAAGATGACACATAAGGTGCCATAGAACGAGATGGAAAATTCTTTACCACGTAAGTACTTGCAGGACTGCGGCGGAGAAATGAAACATTTCCGGCCACACCAGGGCTGAGGTAATCGGAGAGATGGCCTCGGAAATCTGAGTCTTCACTTCATTTGTTATTCTTTCAACAAACTCGAAACAGAAGTCTGTGATGTATCAGCAAAACGAGAAGAGACAGAGCAAGCGCTGTATGTATATGCGTGTGTATGTGTGGTGCTCTTCCACTAGACGATGGCCTTTGTACCCAGCAAGGAGATGGTAACTTGAAGAGGACCTCTCTACCCTCCTGTCCTGTCTGTTTTAGGAAAAAAAGATCTGCTCTGTGCTGTCACTCTGTTATTCCTCCTGGAAATGTATGAATAAATCGACATCTGGGTGTTTCCTTTCCTCTTGAGGGAATCCCTGTGCAGTCTAAAGGCCCTATTACACGGAATGATTATTGGCCGCATTAGGCCGATATCGGCCGTTATGGCCAATATTCGTCCCGTGTAATAGAAGGCAACGATCAGCCAACATGAACAATGTCGGCTGATCGTTGCTGTCGTTTGTCTTTGAACATGTTAAAAGACAAACAACTGTGATAGCAACGATCTGCTGCCATCGCTCCAGGGAATAGGAGCGGCAGCAGACCGCAGCTATCCTCTATGGTCTGCCCGGATGATCTAGCGATCACCCGGGCAGCCTCCCCACAGCTCTCCGTGGCCTCCCCTACACTTACCCACTTGCTGCCACCGCGGGGAACAAGGAGCAAACGAGTACTAAAGGCCCTATTCCACGGAACGCATATCGTTCGTATTCGGCTGATATCGGCCGCTACGAACGATAATCGTCCCTTGGAATAGAGTGCAACGATCAGCCGACATCGTACATGTCGGCTGATCGTTGCAGTCGCTTGTTTTTCAACATGTTGAAAAACAAGTGACTGATATAGCAGCGATCTGCTGCCGGCGCTCCATTGAATAGGAACCTCGGCAGCAGACGCTGCTGTATCCTATGGGCTGCCCGGACGATCAGCGATCACCCGGGCAGACCCCCCCCCCACAGCTCCCCGCCGCCCATCCAGCACTCACCCGCTCGCTGCAGCCACGTTGAATAGCGGCGGCAGCGAGCCAACTGCTATCTCTGTGCCTGTTACCCCCTGTGCTGCACTTCCTGTGTCTGTGTCACTTGAGGACCTTCCCGCTAGCCAATTAGTGACCAGAGAGGGGTAAGAAGAGGGGTAACGTAGGCACCAGCAGGATCTGAACAGCATCTGAGCACCAGAATCATGGGTGAGTATACATGCCAGCCTGCAGCTGGGGAGCAAACAAAAAAAAACTGAGTGCTTCTGGGAGAAAGGTTTCACTGTGAATTTCTCAAAAATGCAAAGTCAAAACTTTTTTCGGAAGAGGTGCTTAAAATAGCAGATACCCTTGTAGCAATTATATATAAGAGGTAGGGGTTGAGGTTATGATATGGGCACTAACCCTAACTCTACAAAATCTAACCCTAACTTAGGATTAAAGGGGAACTCCAGATAGCCCATAAAGAAAAAAGTAAAATGCACAAAAAGCATATATAAAGCACCTTTTTTGACACCTTTCCCGCTTGTTTATGCTGCTCCTAGCCCCAGATTCAGACTTTTACAAATCATCCCAGTTTTACATCATGGCATCGGCCTAGGAAACTACATCTCCCAGCATGCATTGCATGATCGTATTTTAAATTAACAATTTTATTTTAAAAAAAATTCTAACAGTTGAAATACATGTAGTTTTCCTTAAATTTTTTGTCTTATTCTTATTGTATTCTATTCCATATCTTACGCGACAAAAATAACAGATACTGAAAGTAACTACAGCCATAATCCGCAGAGACAGCGGCACTAATAGGTACTACTGGGTCCAATTACGCTTCTTGATTCTATGCCACTCTTTTTAATTTACGAAAGATCTGATCGTAGTCCCTAAGGGCCGCAGTTAAGAAACCAAATGTTGGCAGTCATACCTGCCAGTGTTGTGCCCCTTTGTGAATATAATGCCATCTATACATTACTGTCTGCCAGATGCGACAAGAAAGATGATGCAATTATTTGAAGGCATGCCAGACGCAGATGTCAAGCCGAAAGTCAATGACCCACCTGGGATGTAGAAGAGCGAGACTCGGGCATTGACTGACACCAAGTACCCACCAGTGGATGGATCTTAGATTCTTAAAAACAGCTTTAGAGTTTTGGGAAAGACTTTATGTGCATTCACTTCCCAGGGTGCATTGCCTAACAGTATCCGGAATTTTTTGGTAAAGTGGTGACCTTTCATACAAGGTCACCGCTCACTGAGCTATTTGGATTTGCCCTGATGTCGACAGTATTATGGCAACATGTTATTGCCCATAAAAGATTACTGTAGAGTTTAAAGTATCACTGCAGTTTAATTTTTTATTATTTTTTTTTTGCAGAAATCAATAGTCCAGGCGATTTTAAGAAACTTTGTAATTGGGTTTTTTAGCCGAAAAATGCATTTTTATCATGAAAAAGCAGCTTGAAGCTCTCCCACTGACTTCATTGTTCTCTATGTAGAAGGGAGGGGTGGAGGGAGATGAGGCACCAAAACAGGACAACAAAGAGTTAATTTACAGCTGCATCAACAGGCTATCTCCTCTGAGGTCAGCACTGACCTCTCTGACCTCTGAATAGCGTCTTTCACACAGTTCCCGCTGTGTATTCTTTTGTTCTCTGCTGGCGACTAATCTCCCTCCTCCCCCCTCCCCACTCCATAGGTTACACAGGCCCCGACTGATGTAAACCAGTCGAGATTTCCTCCTAGTGAGCAGTGGATAAGAGGGGGGGGGGGACCTGGGGAAAGTCTTTTTGAATGCAGATAATGGCATATTTGCCTAATAAACCCAATTACAAAGTTTCTTAAAATCGCCTGTACTATTGATTTCTGCAAAAAAAAAAAAAAAGAAACGACAGTGACATTTTAAAGGAGAAGTCCGGTAAAAATAATAATTAGCAAGCAGACGGGTGGTGTGTGTGTGTGTGTGGGGGGGGGGGGGGGGGGGGTGCAGGGGGACATAATAAACAAGCTCTACTTACCTCTCCCTGTGTCCCCCCAAACGCCGTGTCAGAGACTCCAGGACCCCCTTCGGGAATTAATATTCCTTCAGGTACTGATATTGTCACGTCCCGGCTGATGGAGTGCCTGCTCAGCCAATCAGTGACTGCAGCAGTGTCCCACCACACTGACTGACTGGCTGAGCAGGCAGTCCATCAGCCAAGTCGTGACATCCTTTCAGAAGGAGATCCAGCAGCCTGGTGAGAGTCCCGGACATGGGGAGAGGTATGTAGCACCTGTTTATTAGGTTCCTCCTGCCTGCCGGAAAATTATAATTCTCACTGGACCTTTCCATTAAGACAACCACAAGTATTCAGACTGTGTAGCCATAATGAGGGTTGTCCACACTAAGGGCCCTATTAAACCAAGCGATTTTCGTCCGTACTTGGCCAATTACCGGCCGATATTATGGTCTAATAGGTCATGTTAAAAGGCAATGGAACGCTGTCTTAAAACATGACCTATCACAACGATTACAATAGTGACAGTCTGCGGGCCATCCCTCCGTGTAATAGGAGTGGCGGACGCAGACTACCGATATTTTCGATGGGCCATCCGAATGACTAATGATCGTCTGGGCAGCCCCTCCCGCTGCACCCCGCGGTCCCCCGCTCCTCCTTATGTTGTGTGTGTGTAGTGGTACAGACAGGGAGCAGGGAATGAAGAGCAAGCAAGCGCTAACCTGACAGGTCGGCGGTCACTTGTTCCTCAGTATCGGCCAGTGTAATAGGGCCCTAAATAAATTTTTCAAGAGCATTGGAATGCACGTTTCAAATCAAATCAGCGTCTTATTGATTTAATTGGAAAAACCACAACCATACACAGGCAATTTTTAGAAGCTGACTTGTCCACAGTATCTTTCCTGATTTTTTTGACTGAAGAATGGGATATCGAATCCCCACCAATGTGCGCACAAAATCTCCACATTTCTGAAAAATGCAAATTTTCTTTGGAATTCTAGGCTGGGACCTATAGGCCAATTGCGCTCAACTGAGAATTCTGGGAAAAAGAATATGCAAAGCAGCTCTCTGACGCCACCTTATGGAGATAGCTTTTCATTCAAGTCAGTGTTTAATTCTGATAAGAAGCCTTAGACCAAGACTAAGGTGACATTTTGTAAAATTGCCCTCGGGGCATGGGTAGGGTCAGTTTACTTTGTTTATTATTTTCTGCACCCCCCACCTGCCTTTTTCAATTTTACAGGACTTCTCCTTTAAGCCAAGTGATACATCTCACCAGAAGGAGAGGTTACCCATTGGTAGACAACCGTTTTGAACTGATAAGGGGCAATAACCCGAAACAGCTGTCTACACATGGGTAGAGTTGTCTGACTTGGAACATGCCCCAAAGTTTTTTCCTTACAATGTTTTTCCTTACTTTGCCATCTATTGCCCCCATTGGATCTAGTATTGGACCTTTTTTGCTTAAGGGATATTCCAGTGTTTATACTCTTAGGCTGAGTTCACATGGAGTAAAACTGGTGGAATTTTGCCAGCCTCTGTGTCACACTGGCAGTCTATGGGAGGCTCGCGCGCCTCCTCTCTCCACGCCTCTCTGCTTAGAAGAATTGTCCATTCTTCCGCACGGAGAGAGGAGGCACGCAAGCCTCCCATAGACTGCCAGTGTGACACGGAGGCTGGTGGACAATCAGACAACAGAACCTGTGACGTTAAGAACTATGCTGGAACATCAGACATATTTAACCTAGGCCTAACCAAACAGTTGGGACCCTCAACAATATCTTATCCAATAGGACCCTACACTTGACAACCTCCTACAAGCAGTACTCCCAGCAAACAGCTGATTTTACTAGGAGAAGCCACATCCCCCCAGACATTCCCCTTCTTGTAGTCGCTGTAGCATTACATGACCACCATTCAGATATAGAATAGTCATCCATGTTATACAAGGAAGGCTGGAGTCTGTACCAAAGCAAGCAAACAAGGCATACAAAAAAAGGGATGACTTCATGAGACAATCCCTTGAAGCAATTTACAGTTTAAAGGCAAACAATGCTGCAATGAGTGGATAGAGCTCATGAGGTCAAATACACATCACATTTCTCCCTTGTATGGACCCAAAGGCACAATTAATAGAAGAAGAATGCATATATAAATAAGCAGTACTAGACCATGTTCATACTATGTATGAGACCCGCCGTTCCGTGACCAGGCCGGGTCACAGAACGGCCGGACTTTGAAAAGATCATCCTGGCTGGTACTGCAGTATCAGCCAAATGATCTTTCGGGCCGCACAGTTCTGATGTGGGCGCATCTGTGCACGCCCGAATCCGAACTCCTCACAGCACACCATGGAGCAAGTGGCCAGGCCGCTTGCTCCACAGTGTGCACTGACTGGGTTTTCTACGGCCGATATTCAATGAATAACGGCAGCAAAAAACTGACATGTCAGTTGTTTGCGGCACCGCAAGAGATCCCCGGCTGGAGCGTATACTAAGTGTATATGCTCCGTCCGGGATCCCATAGAAGGAAAGGTAACGTATATTTTCGTAATAATCATGTCCGCTGTACAAAGCCCGTGATTTTACAAAAATATACGTTGTGTGAACATAGCCTTAAAAGTTAAGCGACACTAGCTTAGGCCTAAGGATCATTAACCAATGTCCAGCAAAGCTACATCTAGTCTGTATAAAGACGTTAGGACGTCAGTGGCAGAGATGAGCGCAACTTAAGAATACTCGAGCCCATCCAAACCCAGAAGTCCAAACCCAGGGTCAGACGGACGTGGGCATGCAGGAGTTGTGCTCATCTCTGGTTTGTGGCTAAATAACAATGAGGGGGAAAAACTAAATAAATATAAAACAAACAAACAAAAAATGTTCTGCCTGCCTAGTGGCTACATATCATCCTTACATCATTTTACCAGAATCCAGTATTGGGTGTTTCTGTTACTAAATGCACAAAATTGAGCAAAATGTTGACACTTTAGTACATGTAGTCAATGATGTTTTTGCAAAAGTAGTAACACAAATGGCTGAAACGAGTTACTATGAACATGGCATAATATAGGATATAACATGCAGGTGGTTAGGTGACAGCATGGTGCAATGTGTACAAACATTCATCACCAATACCCCCCAAATTGTCTACCTGACCCAGACTAACCCTAATAATAATCAGTCCTTTTCTTATTGATGCATGTTTATTAAAGTGACTCTGTACCCACAATCTGTCCCCCCAAAACCACTTGTACTGTCGGATAGCTGCTTTTAATCCAAGATCTGTCCTGGGGTCTGTTTGGCAGATGATGCAGTTATTGTCCTAAAAAGCAACTTTAAAACTGGCAGCCCTGTGCCCAACGGCTATGGCCTAGTGTCTATGCATTAGGCTGGCACAACCTCTCCGTCCCTCCTCCCCGCCCTCCTCATCATTAGGAATGCTCCAGGCAGATTTTCTACTATTTATCACCTGTGTCAGCACGGCACATGGGCTGGATCGTCAAGTCTCCCGTGCAGTTTCCACTGCAGAGGAATAGGAAAGAGGGTGGGGAGGTGGGACAGAGGGGTGATGCAAAGTTAGGGCACAGACACTCTAGGCCACAGCCATTTGGCACAGGGCTGCAAGTTTAAAAGTTGTTTTTGTAGGACAATAACTGCATTACCTGCCGACCGGACCCCAGGACAGATCTTGGATTAAAATCAGCTATCCGACGGTGCAAGTGTTTGGGGGGGTCATATTGTGGGTACAAAGTCACTTTAAAATTATCTGGGGCAGATACTGTGCCCCAAACCTTAGAAGCCAATTAGTGACATTAAGTAATAGGTGGTATATAGACAAGTGGGCCCAAAGATGCTATACATTGATGGAATAGGCTACTAAGCCACCAGCCCACTCCAGGACTGCTTGGTCTATGGTTTAATAAATCTGCCCCACATATTGTATTTTGTTGGGAGAATGTATCTGTTGGGTTTCAAAATTGAGGGATGGAAAAATTTAAGTGATAGTAGGGAGCAAAGAGTGATAAAGAGTACAGAAATAACATACTGATATATCTGATATCCTACTGGGCAGAGCTGTCTAGTCTTCTAAGTGTATGCTGTGTGTATCTGTGTGTATTTGGGGGGGGGGGGGGGGCCTCCACAACTATAAATTGTAATTAATAATTTTAAAGCCTTATCTAGTGATGACAACCCCTTTATAAGTTTCAACTGTGAACCGGCTGTTATTGTCAGAGGAATCCATGTCTGCAGGGGAAATGTAGCTTTACATGGTAGCTATTCCATTCAATATCTATCATGATGGGATGGGATGTCCACCAAAACGGCTTTTTTACTTGGGAGCCCCCTATCTATCTATCTATCTATCTCCTATCTATCTATCTATCTATCTATCTATCTATCTATTATCTATCTATCTATCTATCTATCTATCTATCTATTAATCTATTATCTATATCTATTATCTATCTATCTATCTATCTATCTATCTATCTATCTCCTATCTATCTATTATCTATTATCTATCTATCTATCTATCTATCTATCTATCTATCTATCAATCATCTATCTATCTATCTATCTATCTATCTATTAATCTATATCTATCTATCTATTTATTTATCTATCTATCTATCTATCTATCTCCTATCTATCTATCTATCTATTATCTATCTATCTATTTATTTATCTATCTATCTCTATCTATCTATCTATCTATCTCCTATCTATCTATCTATCTATCTATCTATCTATCTATCTATCAATCAGCTCCTATCTATCTATCTATCTATCTCTATCTATTATCTATCTATCTATCTATCTATTAATCTATTATCTATCTATCTATTATCTATCTATCTATCTATCTATCTATCTATCTATCTATCTCCTATCTATCTCCTATCTATCTATTAATCTATTATCTATCTATCTATCAATCATCTATCTATCTATCTATCTATCTATTAATCTATTATCTATCTATCTATCATCTATCTATCTATCTATCTATCTATCTATCTATCTATTAATCTATTATCTATCTATCTATCTATCTATCTCCTATCTATCTATCTATCTATCTATCTCCTATCTATCTATCTGTCTATTTATCTATCTATCTATCTATCTATCTATCTATCTATCTCCTATCTATCTATTATCTATTTATCTATCTATCTATCTATCTATCTATCTATCTATCTATCTATCTCCTATCTATCTATCTGTCTATTTATCTATCTATCTCCTATCTATCTATTATCTATTTATCTATCTATCTATCTATCTATCTATCTATCTATCTATCTATCTATCTCCTATCTATCTATCTATCTATCTATCTATCTATCTATGATCTCCAATATGATACCATGCAATATACACAACTGTGACATAATTTATTAGCGTCATAAGAATAGCGGAAGGAAGCGTAATGCAAGCATAAAAGCGGCAATCACTGTGATGTAAGAGAATAAGTAAAACAGACTAAAAAACGTACTTTATGACTACAGCTGTTGAGCGGCAGATGATAATCCTCTTCTACATATTTCCTTTTAAGTAAGTGCTCTTGGAAGCTGTTTTTGGATGTGAAATTCCCCTGCAATGTGATTCTGTGGTAATAAATCAGATATGACAGATGATATGCAGTTCGCCTGAGGTTCTCCAAACACAATAACTTTGTTTCCTCACACACAACAGAATATATCATGGCACACATTGATCTTATACTTTACATCTTGGAGTGTAATACAGTGCGGGGAGAACACGCAGCAGCGGAAATGTCAATCCTGTCGTATGACTGCGCTCCTGATAAATCTTATACTGGATAGAATGGGGATGAGATTGCCCATCACTGTATGGCCGCCATACCATAGAGAAATAGAGGGGAGTTTTTGTTATACTGTACAGGTTGTGACACCTTTGTTTTCTATCTATAACATTTAAAGGGGTTGTTCAGAGAAAATCTTTTTCTTTCAAATGAACTGGTTTCAGAAAGTCATATAGATTTGTAATTTACTTCTATTTAAAAATCTCAAGTCTTTCCATACTTATCAGCTGCTGCATGTCCTGCAGGAAGTGGTGTATTCTTTCCAGTCTGACACAGTGCTCTCTGCTGCCACCTCTTTCCATGTCAGGAACTGTCCAGAGCAGCAGCAAATCCCATAGAAAACCTCTCTGCTCTGAGCAGTTCCTGACATGGACAGAGGTGGCAGCAGAGAGCACCGTGTCAGTCTGGAAAGAATACACCATTTTCTGCAGGACATACAGCAGCTGATAAGTATGGGAAGACTTGAGATTTTTAAATAGAAGTACATTACAAATCTATATAACTTTCTGAAACCAGTTGATTTAAAAGAAAAGGTTTTTCGCCGGAGTACCCCTTTAAGCGCCATTCACGTCAATGGAACGGAGTTGCAAAACCTCACACCCAAAGTGGAGGCAAGAGCAGTGCTGTCTCTGGAAGAAAGTGGCCATGTTTTTCGAACACTGGATAACTTCCTTGCCCATGTATAGTGTGAATCGGTCTATTTCCACATATTCTAGTGAACAAGGTGGAGGGTGCTCACCAGATGATTATGTTACGCTCTGTTCTACTGGGATGATGATGGGCTATTATGTACCAGTGTAGGGATGGAACTCACTACAATGCAGTAACATCAGGTTATACAGCGATATACCTTAGGGAATGCACCTCCGACATATAGAACACCCTTACTGTTTCTGGGGTGAGAAACACTCTTTAGGGTACATTCACACTTACCTGATCCGCAGCATATTTTCTGCTGCGGATCCGCAGCAGATCCGCAGCAGATTTCATTTAAATAACTGAACACAGCATCAAATCTGCACCATCAAATCTGCTGCAGATCAGCTGCAGATCCTGTAGGTGTGAAACACCCTTAGGGTATAAACCCACACACCGTATATGCAGCGTATATCTGCTGCATATACGGTGTGTGGGTGGGTTATACCCTTAAAGGGATTTTCCACAGCATATACCTGTATATACTGTACCAGAACAACCTCTGAGACCCCCCCCCCCCCAATCTGGGAATATATATACTGTGACCCCCGGCTCCACCTGGTGAGGCCTCCGCTGTTCATGTCTCTATACATTTCCCACTTGGATATAGCATAGGAGCATCTGTTTTCCAGATAGGTGGGGGGTCCCAGGGGTGGGCAGTGCAGTTAGCAGATATATATATAGCGTATCCTGTGGTTATGCAATGTACTTCTATAGAGAGAATCCCCATTGAGACGTGCATGTCACTCTCTAATCATTCATTTTCATTACATCTGCGAATCTTTCTGTAAATTCTAGTTTATTTTCTAAAAGACCAAAACCTGAAGCCTCTAAATCTCAATGTACAATATATATATATATATATATATATATATATATATATATATATATATATATATATATATATATATCTCAAGAGTAAAGCAGATTATATAAGGGAGGGACTCTCACTAACATAAATGGCGCACGAAATGGATGAGATCTTATGGCAGGGTTCAGCAGATAGAGACCATGGGGGGGAGATTTATCAAACATGGTGTAAAGTGAAACTGGCTCAGTTGCCCCTAGCAACCAATCAGATTCCACCTTTCATTTTCCAAAGAGTCTGTGAGGAATGAAAGGTGGAATCTGATTGGTTGCTAGGGGCAGCTGAGCCAGTTTCACTTTACACCATGTTTGATAAATTTCCCTATCTCTCAGGGATATGGAGCAGAGTGCACGGTTATAGGAAGCGGCTCTGGCAGTAATGGAGGGCATGACCACTTCTGCCACCACTGCTGTTATTGCTTTGATGCATAAAAAGAAAAAAATTAAATAACAATGGTAACAATTACTAAAAGGAGTCATCGTTTAAACTATATCAGTGGGGGCCGACTGCTGGAACCCTCACTGATAAAGACTATGGGGTGGCCCTGTTACCTTGTGAATGGAGCAGTAGCATGCTTAGTCTTCACTCTAGTCTCTCACTATGGGTCTTTCTAAGATCGTTGAGTATTAAATGGCAGTATATGTATGGCACTGTATGGCAGTATATGTATGGCAGTATGTATGGCACTGTATGGCAGTATGTATGGCACTGTATGGCAGTATGCATGGCACTGTATGGCAGTATGCATGGCACTGTATGGCAGTAATATATGGCACTGTATGGCAGTATGTATGGCACTGTATGGCTAGTATATATATATATATTATGATATATAGTATATATATGGCACTCGGTTCAGGGAAGAAAAAGAGTGCTGCACCTCACACCTATGGCTGATACTAGTGCCCCTAGGCTAAATAAAAAACACATCAGAATTTTGTGTATGAATTGATCAAGCCATACTGCCCATGTGCCTCGTGCCGGTATCTGATACACATGGGTCCCTACACTAAGTCCACACCGTGCCAGTCAGTGGCCACCAACCCCGCAGGCGTGCACAGTCAGGGAACGGGGGCCATGGGACGGCCCTGCGACCCCCATGCCACAGGACCAGACCCAAAAACACCACACCAGAACCCGGCCAGCAACCGCCGGCGGAGAAGGTCGCCCCCAAACAGCACAAGTCTGGATGAGGTATTGCACTCACCATAGCTTCTGCAGACAGAATGGGAAAATACAGGAGGGATTAAAACCATGTGCACTCAGGTGTCTCCTGCTAATTGCGGTCATGTGGTTCTCACCAGGAGGAGTGCAATACACGAGAAAAAGAGAGAAAACAAAATGCGGTTAGGGAAGAAAAAGAGTGCTGCACCTCACACCACACGGTGTGAACTTAGCGTAGGGACCCGTGTGGACCAGAGGACCTGCGCGGTGGGTACAACGGGGCAATATGGCTTGATCCATTCATATACAGACACTCTGGTGTTGATTTTTAATATAGGCCTAGCGGCATTAGTATCAGCCATAGATGGGATGTTCAGCCGTCCATTCTCACCGTTTTCGTGATAATATATGGCAACTGTATGGCAGTATATGTATGGCACTCTATGGCAGTATGTATGGCACTGTAATGGCAGTATAGTATGGCATCTGTATGGCGTATGTATTGCACTGTAGGGCAGTATATGTATGGCACTGTATGGCAGTAATATGTAGTGGCACTGTATGCAGTATATGTATGGCACTGTATGGCATATATGTTATGCACTGTATGGCAGTATGTATGGCACTGTATGACAGTATAATGTATGGCACTGTAATGGCAGTATATGTATGGCACTGTGGGCAGTATGTCTGGCACTGTATGGCGTATATGTATGGGGCACTGTATGGGCAGTATATGTATGGCACTGTATAGGCAGTATTGTATGGCACTGTATGGCAGTATGTGTGTCACTGTATAAATGGCAGTTATTAATGGGGACTGTATAGCAGTATGTATGCGCTGTATGACAGTATATTTATGGCACTGTAATGGCAGTATATGTATGGCAGCTGGTATGGCAGTATGTATGCACTGTATGGCATTATATGTATGGCCTGTTGGCAGTATTTATGGCAACTGTATAGCATATGTTGCACTGTATGGCAGTATGTATGGCACTGTATGGCAGTATATTGTATGGG
>NW_027210273.1:0-87384 GCF_027789765.1 Dendropsophus ebraccatus | reverse complement strand
ACCGACGCTACGCAACGCACTGCAAATTGCCGACTGTACCGGGCTTAAGCCGGTAAGCCCCGGCCCCCATCGCGGTAAGCCCCGCCCCCGGCACCGACGCTATGCAATGCACTGCAAGTTGCCGACTGTACCGGGCTTAAGCCGGTAAGCCACGCCCCCATCGCGCGGGCATGTTCAATAAAACAAATGGCGGTGCTATGCCATGAGAAGTAACAGCGGCCCCAGCGCAAAAGGTAACGAAGTGTTGCGTCTGCTGAAGAGGTGGCAGTAAGCATTGCGTGTTGTCAACTGTACCAGGCTAAAGCCGGTAAGCCCCGCCCCCACCCAATGCACGTGGCCAATCATACCAGGCTTAAGCCGGCGAGCCACGCCCCCTGCGCCGACCCAATGCTATGTAATTCACTGCAATGCAATTGGTTTTTTGCCCTTAGTGGGAGTTGAACCCAGGACCCCAGCGCTGCAAGGCTACTGTGCTAACCACTGAACCACCGTGCTGCCTCTACTCCAATGCAATTTAAATGAGGGCATGTTTAAAAAAACAAGTGGCGGTGCTATGTTATGAAAAGTAGCAGCCGCTTCAGCGCCAAAGGAAATGATGGGTTGCGTCTGCTGAAGAGGTGACAGTAAGCATTGCATGTTACCATAGTTGCACACTGTACCTGGCATGACGCGGTAAGCCCCGCCCCCATGGCGGTAAGCCCCGCCCCCGGCACCGACAGATACGCAATGCACTGTGTGTTTGCCGACTGTACAGGGCTTAAGCCGGTAAGCCCCGCCCCATCGCGGTAAGCCCCGCCCCCGGCACCGACGCTATGCAATGCACTGCATGTTTCCATCTGTACCGGGCTTAAGCCGGTAAGCCCCGCCCCATCGCGGTAAGCCCCGCCCCCGGCACCGACGCTACTACAATGCACTGCATGTTGCCGACTGTACCGGGCTTAAGGCGGTAAGCCCCGCCCCCGGCACCGACGCTATGCAATGCACTGCAAGTTGCCGACTGTACCGGGGCTTAAGCCGGTAAGCCCCGCCCCCGGCACCGACCGCTATGCAATGCACTGCAAGTTGCCGACTGTACCGGGCTTAAGCCGGTAAGCCCCGCCCCATCGCGGTAAGCCCCGCCCCCCGGCACCGACGCTACGCAACGCACTGCAAATTGCCGACTGTACCGGGCTTAAGCCGGTAAGCCCGGCCCCCATCGCGGTAAGCCCCGCCCCCGGCACCGACGCTATGCAATGCACTGCAAGTTGCCGACTGTACCGGGCTTAAGCCGGTAAGCCACGCCCCCATCGCGCGGGCATGTTCAATAAAACAAATGGCGGTGCTATGCCATGAGAAGTAACAGCGGCCCCAGCGCAAAAGGTAACGAAGTGTTGCGTCTGCTGAAGAGGTGGCAGTAAGCATTGCGTGTTGTCAACTGTACCAGGCTAAAGCCGGTAAGCCCCGCCCCCACCCAATGCACGTGGCCAATCATACCAGGCTTAAGCCGGCGAGCCACGCCCCCTGCGCCGACCCAATGCTATGTAATTCACTGCAATGCAATTGGTTTTTTGCCCTTAGTGGGAGTTGAACCCAGGACCCCAGCGCTGCAAGGCTACTGTGCTAACCACTGAACCACCGTGCTGCCTCTACTCCAATGCAATTTAAATGAGGGCATGTTTAAAAAAACAAGTGGCGGTGCTATGTTATGAAAAGTAGCAGCCGCTTCAGCGCCAAAGGAAATGATGGGTTGCGTCTGCTGAAAAGGTGACAGTAAGCATTGCATGTTGCCATAGTTGCACACTGTACCTGGCATGACGCGGTAAGCCCCGCCCCCATGGCGGTAAGCCCCGCCCCCGGCACCGACGCTACGCAATGCACTGTGTGTTGCCTACTGTACAGGGCTTAAGCCGGTAAGCCCCGCCCCATCGCGGTAAGCCCCGCCCCCGGCACCGACGCTATGCAATGCACTGCATGTTTCCATCTGTACCGGGCTTAAGCCGGTAAGCCCCGCCCCATCGCGGTAAGCCCCGCCCCCGGCACCGACGCTACGCAATGCACTGCAAGTTGCCGACTGTACCGGGCTTAAGCCGGTAAGCCCCGCCCCCGGCACCGACGCTATGCAATGCACTGCAAGTTGCCGACTGTACCGGGCTTAAGCCGGTAAGCCCCGCCCCCGGCACCGACGCTATGCAATGCACTGCAAGTTGCCGACTGTACCGGGCTTAAGCCGGTAAGCCCCGCCCCATCGCGGTAAGCCCCGCCCCCCGGCACCGACGCTACGCACTGCACTGCAAATTGCCGACTGTACCGGGCTTAAGCCGGTAAGCCCCGCCCCCATCGCGGTAAGCCCCGCCCCCGGCACCGACGCTATGCAATGCACTGCAAGTTGCCGACTGTACCGGGCTTAAGCCGGTAAGCCACGCCCCCATCGCGCGGGCATGTTCAATAAAACAAATGGCGGTGCTATGCCATGAGAAGTAACAGCGGCCCCAGCGCAAAAGGTAACGAAGTGTTGCGTCTGCTGAAGAGGTGGCAGTAAGCATTGCGTGTTGTCAACTGTACCAGGCTAAAGCCGGTAAGCCCCGCCCCCACCCAATGCACGTGGCCAATCATACCAGGCTTAAGCCGGCGAGCCACGCCCCCTGCGCCGACCCAATGCTATGTAATTCACTGCAATGCAATTGGTTTTTTGCCCTTAGTGGGAGTTGAACCCAGGACCCCAGCGCTGCAAGGCTACTGTGCTAACCACTGAGCCACCGTGCTGCCTCTACTCCAATGCAATTTAAATGAGGGCATGTTTAAAAAACAAGTGGCGGTGCTATGTTATGAAAAGTAGCAGCCGCTTCAGCGCCAAAGGAAATGATGGGTTGCGTCTGCTGAAAAGGTGACAGTAAGCATTGCATGTTGCCATAGTTGCACACTGTACCTGGCATGACGCGGTAAGCCCCGCCCCATCGCGGTAAGCCCCGCCCCCGGCACCGACGCTATGCAATGCACTGCATGTTTCCATCTGTACCGGGCTTAAGCCGGTAAGCTCCGCCCCATCGCGGTAAGCCCCGCCCCCGGCACCGACGCTACGCAATGCACTGCAAGTTGCCGACTGTACCGGGCTTAAGCCGGTAAGCCCCGCCCCCGGCACCGACGCTATGCAATGCACTGCAAGTTGCCGACTGTACCGGGCTTAAGCCGGTAAGCCCCGCCCCCGGCACCGACGCTATGCAATGCACTGCAAGTTGCCGACTGTACCGGGCTTAAGCCGGTAAGCCCCGCCCCATCGCGGTAAGCCCCGCCCCCCGGCACCGACGCTACGCAACGCACTGCAAATTGCCGACTGTACCGGGCTTAAGCCGGTAAGCCCGGCCCCCATCGCGGTAAGCCCCGCCCCCGGCACCGACGCTATGCAATGCACTGCAAGTTGCCGACTGTACCGGGCTTAAGCCGGTAAGCCACGCCCCCATCGCGCGGGCATGTTCAATAAAACAAATGGCGGTGCTATGCCATGAGAAGTAACAGCGGCCCCAGCGCAAAAGGTAACGAAGTGTTGCGTCTGCTGAAGAGGTGGCAGTAAGCATTGCGTGTTGTCAACTGTACCAGGCTAAAGCCGGTAAGCCCCGCCCCCACCCAATGCACGTGGCCAATCATACCAGGCTTAAGCCGGCGAGCCACGCCCCCTGCGCCGACCCAATGCTATGTAATTCACTGCAATGCAATTGGTTTTTTGCCCTTAGTGGGAGTTGAACCCAGGACCCCAGCGCTGCAAGGCTACTGTGCTAACCACTGAACCACCGTGCTGCCTCTACTCCAATGCAATTTAAATGAGGGCATGTTTAAAAAAACAAGTGGCGGTGCTATGTTATGAAAAGTAGCAGCCGCTTCAGCGCCAAAGGAAATGATGGGTTGCGTCTGCTGAAGAGGTGACAGTAAGCATTGCATGTTACCATAGTTGCACACTGTACCTGGCATGACGCGGTAAGCCCCGCCCCCATGGCGGTAAGCCCCGCCCCCGGCACCGACAATACGCAATGCACTGTGTGTTGCCGACTGTACAGGGCTTAAGCCGGTAAGCCCCGCCCCATCGCGGTAAGCCCCGCCCCCGGCACCGACGCTATGCAATGCACTGCATGTTTCCATCTGTACCGGGCTTAAGCCGGTAAGCCCCGCCCCATCGCGGTAAGCCCCGCCCCCGGCACCGACGCTACGCAATGCACTGCAAGTTGCCGACTGTACCGGGCTTAAGCCGGTAAGCCCCGCCCCCGGCACCGACGCTATGCAATGCACTGCAAGTTGCCGACTGTACCGGGCTTAAGCCGGTAAGCCCCGCCCCCGGCACCGACGCTATGCAATGCACTGCAAGTTGCCGACTGTACCGGGCTTAAGCCGGTAAGCCCCGCCCCATCGCGGTAAGCCCCGCCCCCCGGCACCGACGCTACGCAACGCACTGCAAATTGCCGACTGTACCGGGCTTAAGCCGGTAAGCCCGGCCCCCATCGCGGTAAGCCCCGCCCCCGGCACCGACGCTATGCAATGCACTGCGATGTTGCCGACTGTACCGGGCTTAAGCCGGTAAGCCACGCCCCCATCGCGCGGGCATGTTCAATAAAACAAATGGCGGTGCTATGCCATGAGAAGTAACAGCGGCCCCAGCGCAAAAGGTAACGAAGTGTTGCGTCTGCTGAAGAGGTGGCAGTAAGCATTGCGTGTTGTCAACTGTACCAGGCTAAAGCCGGTAAGCCCCGCCCCCACCCAATGCACGTGGCCAATCATACCAGGCTTAAGCCGGCGAGCCACGCCCCCTGCGCCGACCCAATGCTATGTAATTCACTGCAATGCAATTGGTTTTTTGCCCTTAGTGGGAGTTGAACCCAGGACCCCAGCGCTGCAAGGCTACTGTGCTAACCACTGAACCACCGTGCTGCCTCTACTCCAATGCAATTTAAATGAGGGCATGTTTAAAAAAACAAGTGGCGGTGCTATGTTATGAAAAGTAGCAGCCGCTTCAGCGCCAAAGGAAATGATGGGTTGCGTCTGCTGAAAAGGTGACAGTAAGCATTGCATGTTGCCATAGTTGCACACTGTACCTGGCATGACGCGGTAAGCCCCGCCCCCATGGCGGTAAGCCCCGCCCCCGGCACCGACGATACGCAATGCACTGTGTGTTGCCTACTGTACAGGGCTTAAGCCGGTAAGCCCCGCCCCATCGCGGTAAGCCCCGCCCCCGGCACCGACGCTATGCAATGCACTGCATGTTTCCATCTGTACCGGGCTTAAGCCGGTAAGCCCCGCCCCATCGCGGTAAGCCCCGCCCCCGGCACCGACGCTACGCAATGCACTGCAAGTTGCCGACTGTACCGGGCTTAAGCCGGTAAGCCCCGCCCCCGGCACCGACGCTATGCAATGCACTGCAAGTTGCCGACTGTACCGGGCTTAAGCCGGTAAGCCCCGCCCCCGGCACCGACGCTATGCAATGCACTGCAAGTTGCCGACTGTACCGGGCTTAAGCCGGTAAGCCCCGCCCCATCGCGGTAAGCCCCGCCCCCCGGCACCGACGCTACGCAACTGCACTGCAAATTGCCGACTGTACCGGGCTTAAGCCGGTAAGCCCCGCCCCCATCGCGGTAAGCCCCGCCCCCGGCACCGACGCTATGCAATGCACTGCAAGTTGCCGACTGTACCGGGCTTAAGCCGGTAAGCCACGCCCCCATCGCGCGGGCATGTTCAATAAAACAAATGGCGGTGCTATGCCATGAGAAGTAACAGCGGCCCCAGCGCAAAAGGTAACGAAGTGTTGCGTCTGCTGAAGAGGTGGCAGTAAGCATTGCGTGTTGTCAACTGTACCAGGCTAAAGCCGGTAAGCCCCGCCCCCACCCAATGCACGTGGCCAATCATACCAGGCTTAAGCCAGCGAGCCACGCCCCCTGCGCCGACCCAATGCTATGTAATTCACTGCAATGCAATTGGTTTTTTGCCCTTAGTGGGAGTTGAACCCAGGACCCCAGCGCTGCAAGGCTACTGTGCTAACCACTGAACCACCGTGCTGCCTCTACTCCAATGCAATTTAAATGAGGGCATGATTAAAAAAACAAGTGGCGGTGCTATGTTATGAAAAGTAGCAGCCGCTTCAGCGCCAAGGAAATGATGGGTTGCGTCTGCTGAAAAGGTGACAGTAAGCATTGCATGTTGCCATAGTTGCACACTGTACCTGGCATGACGCGGTAAGCCCCGCCCCCATGGCGGTAAGCCCCGCCCCCGGCACCGACGCTACGCAATGCACTGTGTGTTGCCTACTGTACAGGGCTTAAGCCGGTAAGCCCCGCCCCATCGCGGTAAGCCCCGCCCCCGGCACCGACGCTATGCAATGCACTGCATGTTTCCATCTGTACCGGGCTTAAGCCGGTAAGCCCCGCCCCATCGCGGTAAGCCCCGCCCCCGGCACCGACGCTACGCAATGCACTGCAAGTTGCCGACTGTACCGGGCTTAAGCCGGTAAGCCCCGCCCCCGGCACCGACGCTATGCAATGCACTGCAAGTTGCCGACTGTACCGGGCTTAAGCCGGTAAGCCCCGCCCCCGGCACCGACGCTATGCAATGCACTGCAAGTTGCCGACTGTACCGGGCTTAAGCCGGTAAGCCCCGCCCCATCGCGGTAAGCCCCGCCCCCCGGCACCGACGCTACGCACTGCACTGCAAATTGCCGACTGTACCGGGCTTAAGCCGGTAAGCCCCGCCCCCATCGCGGTAAGCCCCGCCCCCGGCACCGACGCTATGCAATGCACTGCAAGTTGCCGACTGTACCGGGCTTAAGCCGGTAAGCCACGCCCCCATCGCGCGGGCATGTTCAATAAAACAAATGGCGGTGCTATGCCATGAGAAGTAACAGCGGCCCCAGCGCAAAAGGTAACGAAGTGTTGCGTCTGCTGAAGAGGTGGCAGTAAGCATTGCGTGTTGTCAACTGTACCAGGCTAAAGCCGGTAAGCCCCGCCCCCACCCAATGCACGTGGCCAATCATACCAGGCTTAAGCCGGCGAGCCACGCCCCCTGCGCCGACCCAATGCTATGTAATTCACTGCAATGCAATTGGTTTTTTGCCCTTAGTGGGAGTTGAACCCAGGACCCCAGCGCTGCAAGGCTACTGTGCTAACCACTGAGCCACCGTGCTGCCTCTACTCCAATGCAATTTAAATGAGGGCATGTTTAAAAAAACAAGTGGCGGTGCTATGTTATGAAAAGTAGCAGCCGCTTCAGCGCCAAAGGAAATGATGGGTTGCGTCTGCTGAAAAGGTGACAGTAAGCATTGCATGTTGCCATAGTTGCACACTGTACCTGGCATGACGCGGTAAGCCCCGGCCCCATCGCGGTAAGCCCCGCCCCCGGCACCGACGCTATGCAATTCACTGCATGTTTCCATCTGTACCGGGCTTAAGCCGGTAAGCCCCGCCCCATCGCGGTAAGCCCCGCCCCCGGCACCGACGCTACGCAATGCACTGCAAGTTGCCGACTGTACCGGGCTTAAGCCGGTAAGCCCCGCCCCCGGCACCGACGCTATGCAATGCACTGCAAGTTGCCGACTGTACCGGGCTTAAGCCGGTAAGCCCCGCCCCCGGCACCGACGCTATGCAATGCACTGCAAGTTGCCGACTGTACCGGGCTTAAGCCGGTAAGCCCCGCCCCATCGCGGTAAGCCCCGCCCCCCGGCACCGACGCTACGCAACGCACTGCAAATTGCCGACTGTACCGGGCTTAAGCCGGTAAGCCCGGCCCCCATCGCGGTAAGCCCCGCCCCCGGCACCGACGCTATGCAATGCACTGCAAGTTGCCGACTGTACCGGGCTTAAGCCGGTAAGCCACGCCCCCATCGCGCGGGCATGTTCAATAAAACAAATGGCGGTGCTATGCCATGAGAAGTAACAGCGGCCCCAGCGCAAAAGGTAACGAAGTGTTGCGTCTGCTGAAGAGGTGGCAGTAAGCATTGCGTGTTGTCAACTGTACCAGGCTAAAGCCGGTAAGCCCCGCCCCCACCCAATGCACGTGGCCAATCATACCAGGCTTAAGCCGGCGAGCCACGCCCCCTGCGCCGACCCAATGCTATGTAATTCACTGCAATGCAATTGATTTTTTGCCCTTAGTGGGAGTTGAACCCAGGACCCCAGCGCTGCAAGGCTACTGTGCTAACCACTGAGCCACCGTGCTGCCTCTACTCCAATGCAATTTAAATGAGGGCATGTTTAAAAAAACAAGTGGCGGTGCTATGTTATGAAAAGTAGCAGCCGCTTCAGCGCCAAAGGAAATGATGGGTTGCGTCTGCTGAAAAGGTGACAGTAAGCATTGCATGTTGCCATAGTTGCACACTGTACCTGGCATGACGCGGTAAGCCCCGCCCCATCGCGGTAAGCCCCGCCCCCGGCACCGACGCTATGCAATGCACTGCATGTTTCCATCTGTACCGGGCTTAAGCCGGTAAGCCCCGCCCCATCGCGGTAAGCCCCGCCCCCGGCACCGACGCTACGCAATGCACTGCAAGTTGCCGACTGTACCGGGCTTAAGCCGGTAAGCCCCGCCCCCGGCACCGACGCTATGCAATGCACTGCAAGTTGCCGACTGTACCGGGCTTAAGCCGGTAAGCCCCGCCCCATCGCGGTAAGCCCCGCCCCCCGGCACCGACGCTACGCAACGCACTGCAAATTGCCGACTGTACCGGGCTTAAGCCGGTAAGCCCGGCCCCCATCGCGGTAAGCCCCGCCCCCGGCACCGACGCTATGCAATGCACTGCAAGTTGCCGACTGTACCGGGCTTAAGCCGGTAAGCCACGCCCCCATCGCGCGGGCATGTTCAATAAAACAAATGGCGGTGCTATGCCATGAGAAGTAACAGCGGCCCCAGCGCAAAAGGTAACGAAGTGTTGCGTCTGCTGAAGAGGTGGCAGTAAGCATTGCGTGTTGTCAACTGTACCAGGCTAAAGCCGGTAAGCCCCGCCCCCACCCAATGCACGTGGCCAATCATACCAGGCTTAAGCCGGCGAGCCACGCCCCCTGCGCCGACCCAATGCTATGTAATTCACCGCAATGCAATTGGTTTTTTGCCCTTAGTGGGAGTTGAACCCAGGACCCCAGCGCTGCAAGGCTACTGTGCTAACCACTGAACCACCGTGCTGCCTCTACTCCAATGCAATTTAAATGAGGGCATGTTTAAAAAAACAAGTGGCGGTGCTATGTTATGAAAAGTAGCAGCCGCTTCAGCGCCAAAGGAAATGATGGGTTGCGTCTGCTGAAGAGGTGACAGTAAGCATTGCATGTTACCATAGTTGCACACTGTACCTGGCATGACGCGGTAAGCCCCGCCCCCATGGCGGTAAGCCCCGCCCCCGGCACCGACAATACGCAATGCACTGTGTGTTGCCGACTGTACAGGGCTTAAGCCGGTAAGCCCCGCCCCATCGCGGTAAGCCCCGCCCCCGGCACCGACGCTATGCAATGCACTGCATGTTTCCATCTGTACCGGGCTTAAGCCGGTAAGCCCCGCCCCATCGCGGTAAGCCCCGCCCCCGGCACCGACGCTACGCAATGCACTGCAAGTTGCCGACTGTACCGGGCTTAAGCCGGTAAGCCCCGCCCCCGGCACCGACGCTATGCAATGCACTGCAAGTTGCCGACTGTACCGGGCTTAAGCCGGTAAGCCCCGCCCCCGGCACCGACGCTATGCAATGCACTGCAAGTTGCCGACTGTACCGGGCTTAAGCCGGTAAGCCCCGCCCCATCGCGGTAAGCCCCGCCCCCCGGCACCGACGCTACGCAACGCACTGCAAATTGCCGACTGTACCGGGCTTAAGCCGGTAAGCCCGGCCCCCATCGCGGTAAGCCCCGCCCCCGGCACCGACGCTATGCAATGCACTGCAAGTTGCCGACTGTACCGGGCTTAAGCCGGTAAGCCACGCCCCCATCGCGCGGGCATGTTCAATAAAACAAATGGCGGTGCTATGCCATGAGAAGTAACAGCGGCCCCAGCGCAAAAGGTAACGAAGTGTTGCGTCTGCTGAAGAGGTGGCAGTAAGCATTGCGTGTTGTCAACTGTACCAGGCTAAAGCCGGTAAGCCCCGCCCCCACCCAATGCACGTGGCCAATCATACCAGGCTTAAGCCGGCGAGCCACGCCCCCTGCGCCGACCCAATGCTATGTAATTCACTGCAATGCAATTGGTTTTTTGCCCTTAGTGGGAGTTGAACCCAGGACCCCAGCGCTGCAAGGCTACTGTGCTAACCACTGAACCACCGTGCTGCCTCTACTCCAATGCAATTTAAATGAGGGCATGTTTAAAAAAACAAGTGGCGGTGCTATGTTATGAAAAGTAGCAGCCGCTTCAGCGCCAAAGGAAATGATGGGTTGCGTCTGCTGAAAAGGTGACAGTAAGCATTGCATGTTGCCATAGTTGCACACTGTACCTGGCATGACGCGGTAAGCCCCGCCCCCATGGCGGTAAGCCCCGCCCCCGGCACCGACGCTACGCAATGCACTGTGTGTTGCCTACTGTACAGGGCTTAAGCCGGTAAGCCCCGCCCCATCGCGGTAAGCCCCGCCCCCGGCACCGACGCTATGCAATGCACTGCATGTTTCCATCTGTACCGGGCTTAAGCCGGTAAGCCCCGCCCCATCGCGGTAAGCCCCGCCCCCGGCACCGACGCTACGCAATGCACTGCAAGTTGCCGACTGTACCGGGCTTAAGCCGGTAAGCCCCGCCCCCGGCACCGACGCTATGCAATGCACTGCAAGTTGCCGACTGTACCGGGCTTAAGCCGGTAAGCCCCGCCCCCGGCACCGACGCTATGCAATGCACTGCAAGTTGCCGACTGTACCGGGCTTAAGCCGGTAAGCCCCGCCCCATCGCGGTAAGCCCCGGCACCGACGCTACGCACTGCACTGCAAATTGCCGACTGTACCGGGCTTAAGCCGGTAAGCCCCGCCCCCATCGCGGTAAGCCCCGCCCCCGGCACCGACGCTATGCAATGCACTGCAAGTTGCCGACTGTACCGGGCTTAAGCCGGTAAGCCACGCCCCCATCGCGCGGGCATGTTCAATAAAACAAATGGCGGTGCTATGCCATGAGAAGTAACAGCGGCCCCAGCGCAAAAGGTAACGAAGTGTTGCGTCTGCTGAAGAGGTGGCAGTAAGCATTGCGTGTTGTCAACTGTACCAGGCTAAAGCCGGTAAGCCCCGCCCCCACCCAATGCACGTGGCCAATCATACCAGGCTTAAGCCGGCGAGCCACGCCCCCTGCGCCGACCCAATGCTATGTAATTCACTGCAATGCAATTGGTTTTTTGCCCTTAGTGGGAGTTGAACCCAGGACCCCAGCGCTGCAAGGCTACTGTGCTAACCACTGAGCCACCGTGCTGCCTCTACTCCAATGCAATTTAAATGAGGGCATGTTTAAAAAAACAAGTGGCGGTGCTATGTTATGAAAAGTAGCAGCCGCTTCAGCGCCAAAGGAAATGATGGGTTGCGTCTGCTGAAAAGGTGACAGTAAGCATTGCATGTTGCCATAGTTGCACACTGTACCTGGCATGACGCGGTAAGCCCCGCCCCATCGCGGTAAGCCCCGCCCCCGGCACCGACGCTATGCAATGCACTGCATGTTTCCATCTGTACCGGGCTTAAGCCGGTAAGCCCCGCCCCCTCGCGGTAAGCCCCGCCCCCGGCACCGACGCTACGCAATGCACTGCAAGTTGCCGACTGTACCGGGCTTAAGCCGGTAAGCCCCGCCCCCGGCACCGACGCTATGCAATGCACTGCAAGTTGCCGACTGTACCGGGCTTAAGCCGGTAAGCCCCGCCCCCGGCACCGACGCTATGCAATGCACTGCAAGTTGCCGACTGTACCGGGCTTAAGCCGGTAAGCCCCGCCCCATCGCGGTAAGCCCCGCCCCCCGGCACCGACGCTACGCAACGCACTGCAAATTGCCGACTGTACCGGGCTTAAGCCGGTAAGCCCGGCCCCCATCGCGGTAAGCCCCGCCCCCGGCACCGACGCTATGCAATGCACTGCAAGTTGCCGACTGTACCGGGCTTAAGCCGGTAAGCCACGCCCCCATCGCGCGGGCATGTTCAATAAAACAAATGGCGGTGCTATGCCATGAGAAGTAACAGCGGCCCCAGCGCAAAAGGTAACGAAGTGTTGCGTCTGCTGAAGAGGTGGCAGTAAGCATTGCGTGTTGTCAACTGTACCAGGCTAAAGCCGGTAAGCCCCGCCCCCACCCAATGCACGTGGCCAATCATACCAGGCTTAAGCCGGCGAGCCACGCCCCCTGCGCCGACCCAATGCTATGTAATTCACTGCAATGCAATTGGTTTTTTGCCCTTAGTGGGAGTTGAACCCAGGACCCCAGCGCTGCAAGGCTACTGTGCTAACCACTGAACCACCGTGCTGCCTCTACTCCAATGCAATTTAAATGAGGGCATGTTTAAAAAAACAAGTGGCGGTGCTATGTTATGAAAAGTAGCAGCCGCTTCAGCGCCAAAGGAAATGATGGGTTGCGTCTGCTGAAGAGGTGACAGTAAGCATTGCATGTTACCATAGTTGCACACTGTACCTGGCATGACGCGGTAAGCCCCGCCCCCATGGCGGTAAGCCCCGCCCCCGGCACCGACAATACGCAATGCACTGTGTGTTGCCGACTGTACAGGGCTTAAGCCGGTAAGCCCCGCCCCATCGCGGTAAGCCCCGCCCCCGGCACCGACGCTATGCAATGCACTGCATGTTTCCATCTGTACCGGGCTTAAGCCGGTAAGCCCCGCCCCATCGCGGTAAGCCCCGCCCCCGGCACCGACGCTACGCAATGCACTGCAAGTTGCCGACTGTACCGGGCTTAAGCCGGTAAGCCCCGCCCCCGGCACCGACGCTATGCAATGCACTGCAAGTTGCCGACTGTACCGGGCTTAAGCCGGTAAGCCCCGCCCCCGGCACCGACGCTATGCAATGCACTGCAAGTTGCCGACTGTACCGGGCTTAAGCCGGTAAGCCCCGCCCCATCGCGGTAAGCCCCGCCCCCCGGCACCGACGCTACGCAACGCACTGCAAATTGCCGACTGTACCGGGCTTAAGCCGGTAAGCCCGGCCCCCATCGCGGTAAGCCCCGCCCCCGGCACCGACGCTATGCAATGCACTGCATGTTGCCGACTGTACCGGGCTTAAGCCGGTAAGCCACGCCCCCATCGCGCGGGCATGTTCAATAAAACAAATGGCGATGCTATGCCATGAGAAGTAACAGCGGCCCCAGCGCAAAAGGTAACGAAGTGTTGCGTCTGCTGAAGAGGTGGCAGTAAGCATTGCGTGTTGTCAACTGTACCAGGCTAAAGCCGGTAAGCCCCGCCCCCACCCAATGCACGTGGCCAATCATACCAGGCTTAAGCCGGCGAGCCACGCCCCCTGCGCCGACCCAATGCTATGTAATTCACTGCAATGCAATTGATTTTTTGCCCTTAGTGGGAGTTGAACCCAGGACCCCAGCGCTGCAAGGCTACTGTGCTAACCACTGAACCACCGTGCTGCCTCTACTCCAATGCAATTTAAATGAGGGCATGTTTAAAAAAACAAGTGGCGGTGCTATGTTATGAAAAGTAGCAGCCGCTTCAGCGCCAAAGGAAATGATGGGTTGCGTCTGCTGAAGAGGTGACAGTAAGCATTGCATGTTACCATAGTTGCACACTGTACCTGGCATGACGCGGTAAGCCCCGCCCCCATGGCGGTAAGCCCCGCCCCCGGCACCGACAATACGCAATGCACTGTGTGTTGCCGACTGTACAGGGCTTAAGCCGGTAAGCCCCGCCCCATCGCGGTAAGCCCCGCCCCCGGCACCGACGCTAAGCAATGCACTGCATGTTTCCATCTGTACCGGGCTTAAGCCGGTAAGCCCCGCCCCATCGCGGTAAGCCCCGCCCCCGGCACCGACGCTACGCAATGCACTGCAAGTTGCCGACTGTACCGGGCTTAAGCCGGTAAGCCCCGCCCCCGGCACCGACGCTATGCAATGCACTGCAAGTTGCCGACTGTACCGGGCTTAAGCCGGTAAGCCCCGCCCCCGGCACCGACGCTATGCAATGCACTGCAAGTTGCCGACTGTACCGGGCTTAAGCCGGTAAGCCCCGCCCCATCGCGGTAAGCCCCGCCCCCCGGCACCGACGCTACGCAACGCACTGCAAATTGCCGACTGTACCGGGCTTAAGCCGGTAAGCCCCGCCCCCATCGCGGTAAGCCCCGCCCCCGGCACCGACGCTATGCAATGCACTGCATGTTGCCGACTGTACCGGGCTTAAGCCGGTAAGCCACGCCCCCATCGCGCGGGCATGTTCAATAAAACAAATGGCGATGCTATGCCATGAGAAGTAACAGCGGCCCCAGCGCAAAAGGTAACGAAGTGTTGCGTCTGCTGAAGAGGTGGCAGTAAGCATTGCGTGTTGTCAACTGTACCAGGCTAAAGCCGGTAAGCCCCGCCCCCACCCAATGCACGTGGCCAATCATACCAGGCTTAAGCCGGCGAGCCACGCCCCCTGCGCCGACCCAATGCTATGTAATTCACTGCAATGCAATTGATTTTTTGCCCTTAGTGGGAGTTGAACCCAGGACCCCAGCGCTGCAAGGCTACTGTGCTAACCACTGAGCCACCGTGCTGCCTCTACTCCAATGCCGGTAAGCCCCGCCCCCACCCAATGCACGTGGCCAATCATACCAGGCTTAAGCCGGCGAGCCACGCCCCCTGCACCGACCCAATGCTATGTAATTCACTGCAATGCAATTGGTTTTTTGCCCTTAGTGGGAGTTGAACCCAGGACCCCAGCGCTGCAAGGCTACTGTGCTAACCACTGAACCACCGTGCTGCCTCTACTCCAATGCAATTTAAATGAGGGCATGTTTAAAAAAACAAGTGGCGGTGCTATGTTATGAAAAGTAGCAGCCGCTTCAGCGCCAAAGGAAATGATGGGTTGCGTCTGCTGAAAAGGTGACAGTAAGCATTGCATGTTGCCATAGTTGCACACTGTACCTGGCATGACGCGGTAAGCCCCGCCCCCATGGCGGTAAGCCCCGCCCCCGGCACCGACGCTACGCAATGCACTGTGTGTTGCCTACTGTACAGGGCTTAAGCCGGTAAGCCCCGCCCCATCGCGGTAAGCCCCGCCCCCGGCACCGACGCTATGCAATGCACTGCATGTTTCCATCTGTACCGGGCTTAAGCCGGTAAGCCCCGCCCCATCGCGGTAAGCCCCGCCCCCGGCACCGACGCTACGCAATGCACTGCAAGTTGCCGACTGTACCGGGCTTAAGCCGGTAAGCCCCGCCCCCGGCACCGACGCTATGCAATGCACTGCAAGTTGCCGACTGTACCGGGCTTAAGCCGGTAAGCCCCGCCCCCGGCACCGACGCTATGCAATGCACTGCAAGTTGCCGACTGTACCGGGCTTAAGCCGGTAAGCCCCGCCCCATCGCGGTAAGCCCCGCCCCCCGGCACCGACGCTACGCACTGCACTGCAAATTGCCGACTGTACCGGGCTTAAGCCGGTAAGCCCCGCCCCCATCGCGGTAAGCCCCGCCCCCGGCACCGACGCTATGCAATGCACTGCAAGTTGCCGACTGTACCGGGCTTAAGCCGGTAAGCCACGCCCCCATCGCGCGGGCATGTTCAATAAAACAAATGGCGGTGCTATGCCATGAGAAGTAACAGCGGCCCCAGCGCAAAAGGTAACGAAGTGTTGCGTCTGCTGAAGAGGTGGCAGTAAGCATTACGTGTTGTCAACTGTACCAGGCTAAAGCCGGTAAGCCCCGCCCCCACCCAATGCACGTGGCCAATCATACCAGGCTTAAGCCGGCGAGCCACGCCCCCTGCGCCGACCCAATGCTATGTAATTCACTGCAATGCAATTGGTTTTTTGCCCTTAGTGGGAGTTGAACCCAGGACCCCAGCGCTGCAAGGCTACTGTGCTAACCACTGAGCCACCGTGCTGCCTCTACTCCAATGCAATTTAAATGAGGGCATGTTTAAAAAAACAAGTGGCGGTGCTATGTTATGAAAAGTAGCAGCCGCTTCAGCGCCAAAGGAAATGATGGGTTGCGTCTGCTGAAAAGGTGACAGTAAGCATTGCATGTTGCCATAGTTGCACACTGTACCTGGCATGACGCGGTAAGCCCCGCCCCATCGCGGTAAGCCCCGCCCCCGGCACCGACGCTATGCAATGCACTGCATGTTTCCATCTGTACCGGGCTTAAGCCGGTAAGCCCCGCCCCATCGCGGTAAGCCCCGCCCCCGGCACCGACGCTACGCAATGCACTGCAAGTTGCCGACTGTACCGGGCTTAAGCCGGTAAGCCCCGCCCCCGGCACCGACGCTATGCAATGCACTGCAAGTTGCCGACTGTACCGGGCTTAAGCCGGTAAGCCCCGCCCCCGGCACCGACGCTATGCAATGCACTGCAAGTTGCCGACTGTACCGGGCTTAAGCCGGTAAGCCCCGCCCCATCGCGGTAAGCCCCGCCCCCCGGCACCGACGCGACGCAACGCACTGCAAATTGCCGACTGTACCGGGCTTAAGCCGGTAAGCCCGGCCCCCATCGCGGTAAGCCCCGCCCCCGGCACCGACGCTATGCAATGCACTGCAAGTTGCCGACTGTACCGGGCTTAAGCCGGTAAGCCACGCCCCCATCGCGCGGGCATGTTCAATAAAACAAATGGCGGTGCTATGCCATGAGAAGTAACAGCGGCCCCAGCGCAAAAGGTAACGAAGTGTTGCGTCTGCTGAAGAGGTGGCAGTAAGCATTGCGTGTTGTCAACTGTACCAGGCTAAAGCCGGTAAGCCCCGCCCCCACCCAATGCACGTGGCCAATCATACCAGGCTTAAGCCGGCGAGCCACGCCCCCTGCGCCGACCCAATGCTATGTAATTCACTGCAATGCAATTGGTTTTTTGCCCTTAGTGGGAGTTGAACCCAGGACCCCAGCGCTGCAAGGCTACTGTGCTAACCACTGAACCACCGTGCTGCCTCTACTCCAATGCAATTTAAATGAGGGCATGTTTAAAAAAACAAGTGGCGGTGCTATGTTATGAAAAGTAGCAGCCGCTTCAGCGCCAAAGGTAATGATGGGTTGCGTCTGCTGAAGAGGTGACAGTAAGCATTGCATGTTACCATAGTTGCACACTGTACCTGGCATGACGCGGTAAGCCCCGCCCCCATGGCGGTAAGCCCCGCCCCCGGCACCGACAATACGCAATGCACTGTGTGTTGCCGACTGTACAGGGCTTAAGCCGGTAAGCCCCGCCCCATCGCGGTAAGCCCCGCCCCCGGCACCGACGCTATGCAATGCACTGCATGTTTCCATCTGTACCGGGCTTAAGCCGGTAAGCCCCGCCCCATCGCGGTAAGCCCCGCCCCCGGCACCGACGCTACGCAATGCACTGCAAGTTGCCGACTGTACCGGGCTTAAGCCGGTAAGCCCCGCCCCCGGCACCGACGCTATGCAATGCACTGCAAGTTGCCGACTGTACCGGGCTTAAGCCGGTAAGCCCCGCCCCCGGCACCGACGCTATGCAATGCACTGCAAGTTGCCGACTGTACCGGGCTTAAGCCGGTAAGCCCCGCCCCATCGCGGTAAGCCCCGCCCCCCGGCACCGACGCTACGCAACGCACTGCAAATTGCCGACTGTACCGGGCTTAAGCCGGTAAGCCCGGCCCCCATCGCGGTAAGCCCCGCCCCCGGCACCGACGCTATGCAATGCACTGCAAGTTGCCGACTGTACCGGGCTTAAGCCGGTAAGCCACGCCCCCATCGCGCGGGCATGTTCAATAAAACAAATGGCGGTGCTATGCCATGAGAAGTAACAGCGGCCCCAGCGCAAAAGGTAACGAAGTGTTGCGTCTGCTGAAGAGGTGGCAGTAAGCATTGCGTGTTGTCAACTGTACCAGGCTAAAGCCGGTAAGCCCCGCCCCCACCCAATGCACGTGGCCAATCAAACCAGGCTTAAGCCGGCGAGCCACGCCCCCTGCGCCGACCCAATGCTATGTAATTCACTGCAATGCAATTGGTTTTTTGCCCTTAGTGGGAGTTGAACCCAGGACCCCAGCGCTGCAAGGCTACTGTGCTAACCACTGAGCCACCGTGCTGCCTCTACTCCAATGCAATTTAAATGAGGGCATGTTTAAAAAAACAAGTGGCGGTGCTATGTTATGAAAAGTAGCAGCCGCTTCAGCGCCAAAGGAAATGATGGGTTGCGTCTGCTGAAAAGGTGACAGTAAGCATTGCATGTTGCCATAGTTGCACACTGTACCTGGCATGACGCGGTAAGCCCCGCCCCATCGCGGTAAGCCCCGCCCCCGGCACCGACGCTATGCAATGCACTGCATGTTTCCATCTGTACCGGGCTTAAGCCGGTAAGCCCCGCCCCATCGCGGTAAGCCCCGCCCCCGGCACCGACGCTAAGCAATGCACTGCAAGTTGCCGACTGTACCGGGCTTAAGCCGGTAAGCCCCGCCCCCGGCACCGACGCTATGCAATGCACTGCAAGTTGCCGACTGTACCGGGCTTAAGCCGGTAAGCCCCGCCCCCGGCACCGACGCTATGCAATGCACTGCAAGTTGCCGACTGTACCGGGCTTAAGCCGGTAAGCCCCGCCCCATCGCGGTAAGCCCCGCCCCCCGGCACCGACGCTACGCAACGCACTGCAAATTGCCGACTGTACCGGGCTTAAGCCGGTAAGCCCGGCCCCCATCGCGGTAAGCCCCGCCCCCGGCACCGACGCTATGCAATGCACTGCAAGTTGCCGACTGTACCGGGCTTAAGCCGGTAAGCCACGCCCCCATCGCGCGGGCATGTTCAATAAAACAAATGGCGGTGCTATGCCATGAGAAGTAACAGCGGCCCCAGCGCAAAAGGTAACGAAGTGTTGCGTCTGCTGAAGAGGTGGCAGTAAGCATTGCGTGTTGTCAACTGTACCAGGCTAAAGCCGGTAAGCCCCGCCCCCACCCAATGCACGTGGCCAATCATACCAGGCTTAAGCCGGCGAGCCACGCCCCCTGCGCCGACCCAATGCTATGTAATTCACTGCAATGCAATTGGTTTTTTGCCCTTAGTGGGAGTTGAACCCAGGACCCCAGCGCTGCAAGGCTACTGTGCTAACCACTGAACCACCGTGCTGCCTCTACTCCAATGCAATTTAAATGAGGGCATGTTTAAAAAAACAAGTGGCGGTGCTATGTTATGAAAAGTAGCAGCCGCTTCAGCGCCAAAGGAAATGATGGGTTGCGTCTGCTGAAGAGGTGACAGTAAGCATTGCATGTTACCATAGTTGCACACTGTACCTGGCATGACGCGGTAAGCCCCGCCCCCATGGCGGTAAGCCCCGCCCCCGGCACCGACAATACGCAATGCACTGTGTGTTGCCGACTGTACAGGGCTTAAGCCGGTAAGCCCCGCCCCATCGCGGTAAGCCCCGCCCCCGGCACCGACGCTATGCAATGCACTGCATGTTTCCATCTGTACCGGGCTTAAGCCGGTAAGCCCCGCCCCATCGCGGTAAGCCCCGCCCCCGGCACCGACGCTACGCAATGCACTGCAAGTTGCCGACTGTACCGGGCTTAAGCCGGTAAGCCCCGCCCCCGGCACCGACGCTATGCAATGCACTGCAAGTTGCCGACTGTACCGGGCTTAAGCCGGTAAGCCCCGCCCCCGGCACCGACGCTATGCAATGCACTGCAAGTTGCCGACTGTACCGGGCTTAAGCCGGTAAGCCCCGCCCCATCGCGGTAAGCCCCGCCCCCCGGCACCGACGCTACGCAACGCACTGCAAATTGCCGACTGTACCGGGCTTAAGCCGGTAAGCCCCGCCCCCATCGCGGTAAGCCCCGCCCCCGGCACCGACGCTATGCAATGCACTGCAAGTTGCCGACTGTACCGGGCTTAAGCCGGTAAGCCACGCCCCCATCGCGCGGGCATGTTCAATAAAACAAATGGCGATGCTATGCCATGAGAAGTAACAGCGGCCCCAGCGCAAAAGGTAACGAAGTGTTGCGTCTGCTGAAGAGGTGGCAGTAAGCATTGCGTGTTGTCAACTGTACCAGGCTAAAGCCGGTAAGCCCCGCCCCCACCCAATGCACGTGGCCAATCATACCAGGCTTAAGCCGGCGAGCCACGCCCCCTGCGCCGACCCAATGCTATGTAATTCACTGCAATGCAATTGATTTTTTGCCCTTAGTGGGAGTTGAACCCAGGACCCCAGCGCTGCAAGGCTACTGTGCTAACCACTGAGCCACCGTGCTGCCTCTACTCCAATGCAATTTAAATGAGGGCATGTTTAAAAAAACAAGTGGCGGTGCTATGTTATGAAAAGTAGCAGCCGCTTCAGCGCCAAAGGAAATGATGGGTTGCGTCTGCTGAAAAGGTGACAGTAAGCATTGCATGTTGCCATAGTTGCACACTGTACCTGGCATGACGCGGTAAGCCCCGCCCCATCGCGGTAAGCCCCGCCCCCGGCACCGACGCTATGCAATGCACTGCATGTTTCCATCTGTACCGGGCTTAAGCCGGTAAGCCCCGCCCCATCGCGGTAAGCCCCGCCCCCGGCACCGACGCTACGCAATGCACTGCAAGTTGCCGACTGTACCGGGCTTAAGCCGGTAAGCCCCGCCCCCGGCACCGACGCTATGCAATGCACTGCAAGTTGCCGACTGTACCGGGCTTAAGCCGGTAAGCCCCGCCCCCGGCACCGACGCTATGCAATGCACTGCAAGTTGCCGACTGTACCGGGCTTAAGCCGGTAAGCCCCGCCCCATCGCGGTAAGCCCCGCCCCCCGGCACCGACGCTACGCAACGCACTGCAAATTGCCGACTGTACCGGGCTTAAGCCGGTAAGCCCGGCCCCCATCGCGGTAAGCCCCGCCCCCGGCACCGACGCTATGCAATGCACTGCAAGTTGCCGACTGTACCGGGCTTAAGCCGGTAAGCCACGCCCCCATCGCGCGGGCATGTTCAATAAAACAAATGGCGGTGCTATGCCATGAGAAGTAACAGCGGCCCCAGCGCAAAAGGTAACGAAGTGTTGCGTCTGCTGAAGAGGTGGCAGTAAGCATTGCGTGTTGTCAACTGTACCAGGCTAAAGCCGGTAAGCCCCGCCCCCACCCAATGCACGTGGCCAATCATACCAGGCTTAAGCCGGCGAGCCACGCCCCCTGCGCCGACCCAATGCTATGTAATTCACTGCAATGCAATTGGTTTTTTGCCCTTAGTGGGAGTTGAACCCAGGACCCCAGCGCTGCAAGGCTACTGTGCTAACCACTGAACCACCGTGCTGCCTCTACTCCAATGCAATTTAAATGAGGGCATGTTTAAAAAAACAAGTGGCGGTGCTATGTTATGAAAAGTAGCAGCCGCTTCAGCGCCAAAGGAAATGATGGGTTGTGTCTGCTGAAAAGGTGACAGTAAGCATTGCATGTTGCCATAGTTGCACACTGTACCTGGCATGACGCGGTAAGCCCCGCCCCCATGGCGGTAAGCCCCGCCCCCGGCACCGACGCTACGCAATGCACTGTGTGTTGCCTACTGTACAGGGCTTAAGCCGGTAAGCCCCGCCCCATTGCGGTAAGCCCCGCCCCCGGCACCGACGCTATGCAATGCACTGCATGTTTCCATCTGTACCGGGCTTAAGCCGGTAAGCCCCGCCCCATCGCGGTAAGCCCCGCCCCCGGCACCGACGCTACGCAATGCACTGCAAGTTGCCGACTGTACCGGGCTTAAGCCGGTAAGCCCCGCCCCCGGCACCGACGCTATGCAATGCACTGCAAGTTGCCGACTGTACCGGGCTTAAGCCGGTAAGCCCCGCCCCCGGCACCGACGCTATGCAATGCACTGCAAGTTGCCGACTGTACCGGGCTTAAGCCGGTAAGCCCCGCCCCATCGCGGTAAGCCCCGCCCCCCGGCACCGACGCTACGCACTGCACTGCAAATTGCCGACTGTACCGGGCTTAAGCCGGTAAGCCCCGCCCCCATCGCGGTAAGCCCCGCCCCCGGCACCGACGCTATGCAATGCACTGCAAGTTGCCGACTGTACCGGGCTTAAGCCGGTAAGCCCCGCCCCCGGCACCGACGCTATGCAATGCACTGCAAGTTGCCGACTGTACCGGGCTTAAGCCGGTAAGCCCCGCCCCATCGCGGTAAGCCCCGCCCCCCGGCACCGACGCTACGCACTGCACTGCAAATTGCCGACTGTACCGGGCTTAAGCCGGTAAGCCCCGCCCCCATCGCGGTAAGCCCCGCCCCCGGCACCGACGCTATGCAATGCACTGCAAGTTGCCGACTGTACCGGGCTTAAGCCGGTAAGCCACGCCCCCATCGCGCGGGCATGTTCAATAAAACAAATGGCGGTGCTATGCCATGAGAAGTAACAGCGGCCCCAGCGCAAAAGGTAACGAAGTGTTGCGTCTGCTGAAGAGGTGGCAGTAAGCATTGCGTGTTGTCAACTGTACCAGGCTAAAGCCGGTAAGCCCCGCCCCCACCCAATGCACGTGGCCAATCATACCAGGCTTAAGCCGGCGAGCCACGCCCCCTGCGCCGACCCAATGCTATGTAATTCACTGCAATGCAATTGATTTTTTGCCCTTAGTGGGAGTTGAACCCAGGACCCCAGCGCTGCAAGGCTACTGTGCTAACCACTGAGCCACCGTGCTGCCTCTACTCCAATGCAATTTAAATGAGGGCATGTTTAAAAAAACAAGTGGCGGTGCTATGTTATGAAAAGTAGCAGCCGCTTCAGCGCCAAAGGAAATGATGGGTTGCGTCTGCTGAAAAGGTGACAGTAAACATTGCATGTTGCCATAGTTGCACACTGTACCTGGCATGACGCGATAAGCCCCGCCCCCATGGCGGTAAGCCCCGCCCCCGGCACCGACGCTACGCAATGCACTGTGTGTTGCCGACTGTACCGGGCTTAAGCCGGTAAGCCCCGCCCCATCGCGGTAAGCCCCGCCCCCCGGCACCGACGCTACGCAACGCACTGCAAATTGCCGACTGTACCGGGCTTAAGCCGGTAAGCCCCGCCCCCATCGCGGTAAGCCCTGCCCCCGGCACCGACGCTATGCAATGCACTGCAAGTTGCCGACTGTACCGGGCTTAAGCCGGTAAGCCACGCCCCCATCGCGCGGGCATGTTCAATAAAACAAATGGCGGTGCTATGCCATGAGAAGTAACAGCGGCCCCAGCGCAAAAGGTAACGAAGTGTTGCGTCTGCTGAAGAGGTGGCAGTAAGCATTGCGTGTTGTCAACTGTACCAGGCTAAAGCCGGTAAGCCCCGCCCCCACCCAATGCACGGGGCCAATCATACCAGGCTTAAGCCGGCGAGCCACGCCCCCTGCGCCGACCCAATGCTATGTAATTCACTGCAATGCAATTGGTTTTTTGCCCTTAGTGGGAGTTGAACCCAGGACCCCAGCGCTGCAAGGCTACTGTGCTAACCACTGAACCACCGTGCTGCCTCTACTCCAATGCAATTTAAATGAGGGCATGTTTGAAAAAACAAGTGGCGGTGCTATGTTATGAAAAGTAGCAGCCGCTTCAGCGCCAAAGGAAATGATGGGTTGCGTCTGCTGAAAAGGTGACAGTAAGCATTGCATGTTGCCATAGTTGCACACTGTACCTGGCATGACGCGGTAAGCCCCGCCCCCATGGCGGTAAGCCCCGCCCCCGGCACCGACGCTACGCAATGCACTGTGTGTTGCCGACTGTACAGGGCTTAAGCCGGTAAGCCCCGCCCCATTGCGGTAAGCCCCGCCCCCGGCACCGACGCTATGCAATGCACTGCATGTTTCCATCTGTACCGGGCTTAAGCCGGTAAGCCCCGCCCCATCGCGGTAAGCCCCGCCCCCGGCACCGACGCTACGCAATGCACTGCAAGTTGCCGACTGTACCGGGCTTAAGCCGGTAAGCCCCGCCCCCGGCACCGACGCTATGCAATGCACTGCAAGTTGCCGACTGTACCGGGCTTAAGCCGGTAAGCCCCGCCCCCGGCACCGACGCTATGCAATGCACTGCAAGTTGCCGACTGTACCGGGCTTAAGCCGGTAAGCCCCGCCCCATCGCGGTAAGCCCCGCCCCCCCGCACCGACGCTACGCAATGCACTGCAAGTTGCCGACTGTACCGGGCTTAAGCCGGTAAGCCCCGCCCCCGGCACCGACGCTATGCAATGCACTGCATGTTTCCATCTGTACCGGGCTTAAGCCGGTAAGCCCCGCCCCATCGCGGTAAGCCCCGCCCCCGGCACCGACGCTATGCAATGCACTGCAAGTTGCCGACTGTACCGGGCTTAAGCCGGTAAGCCCCGCCCCCGGCACCGACGCTATGCAATGCACTGCAAGTTGCCGACTGTACCGGGCTTAAGCCGGTAAGCCCCGCCCCCGGCACCGACGCTATGCAATGCACTGCAAGTTGCCGACTGTACCGGGCTTAAGCCGGTAAGCCCCGCCCCATCGCGGTAAGCCCCGCCCCCCGGCACCGACGCTACGCAACGCACTGCAAATTGCCGACTGTACCGGGCTTAAGCCGGTAAGCCCCGCCCCCATCGCGGTAAGCCCCGCCCCCGGCACCGACGCTATGCAATGCACTGCAAGTTGCCGACTGTACCGGGCTTAAGCCGGTAAGCCACGCCCCCATCGCGCGGGCATGTTCAATAAAACAAATGGCGGTGCTATGCCATGAGAAGTAACAGCGGCCCCAGCGCAAAAGGTAACGAAGTGTTGCGTCTGCTGAAGAGGTGGCAGTAAGCATCGCGTGTTGTCAACTGTACCAGGCTAAAGCCGGTAAGCCCCGCCCCCACCCAATGCACGTGGCCAATCATACCAGGCTTAAGCCGGCGAGCCACGCCCCCTGCGCCGACCCAATGCTATGTAATTCACTGCAATGCAATTGATTTTTTGCCCTTAGTGGGAGTTGAACCCAGGACCCCAGCGCTGCAAGGCTACTGTGCTAACCACTGAGCCACCGTGCTGCCTCTACTCCAATGCAATTTAAATGAGGGCATGTTTAAAAAAACAAGTGGCGGTGCTATGTTATGAAAAGTAGCAGCCGCTTCAGCGCCAAAGGAAATGATGGGTTGCGTCTGCTGAAAAGGTGACAGTAAACATTGCATGTTGCCATAGTTGCACACTGTACCTGGCATGACGCGATAAGCCCCGCCCCCATGGCGGTAAGCCCCGCCCCCGGCACCGACGCTACGCAATGCACTGTGTGTTGCCGACTGTACCGGGCTTAAGCCGGTAAGCCCCGCCCCATCGCGGTAAGCCCCGCCCCCCGGCACCGACGCTACGCAACGCACTGCAAATTGCCGACTGTACCGGGCTTAAGCCGGTAAGCCCCGCCCCCATCGCGGTAAGCCCCGCCCCCGGCACCGACGCTATGCAATGCACTGCAAGTTGCCGACTGTACCGGGCTTAAGCCGGTAAGCCACGCCCCCATCGCGCGGGCATGTTCAATAAAACAAATGGCGGTGCTATGCCATGAGAAGTAACAGCGGCCCCAGCGCAAAAGGTAACGAAGTGTTGCGTCTGCTGAAGAGGTGGCAGTAAGCATTGCGTGTTGTCAACTGTACCAGGCTAAAGCCGGTAAGCCCCGCCCCCACCCAATGCACGGGGCCAATGATACCAGGCTTAAGCCGGCGAGCCACGCCCCCTGCACCGACCCAATGCTATGTAATTCACTGCAATGCAATTGGTTTTTTGCCCTTAGTGGGAGTTGAACCCAGGACCCCAGCGCTGCAAGGCTACTGTGCTAACCACTGAACCACCGTGCTGCCTCTACTCCAATGCAATTTAAATGAGGGCATGTTTGAAAAAACAAGTGGCGGTGCTATGTTATGAAAAGTAGCAGCCGCTTCAGCGCCAAAGGAAATGATGGGTTGCGTCTGCTGAAAAGGTGACAGTAAGCATTGCATGTTGCCATAGTTGCACACTGTACCTGGCATGACGCGGTAAGCCCCGCCCCCATGGCGGTAAGCCCCGCCCCCGGCACCGACGCTACGCAATGCACTGTGTGTTGCCGACTGTACAGGGCTTAAGCCGGTAAGCCCCGCCCCATTGCGGTAAGCCCCGCCCCCGGCACCGACGCTATGCAATGCACTGCATGTTTCCATCTGTACCGGGCTTAAGCCGGTAAGCCCCGCCCCATCGCGGTAAGCCCCGCCCCCGGCACCGACGCTACGCAATGCACTGCAAGTTGCCGACTGTACCGGGCAGAAGCCGGTAAGCCACGCCACCATCGCGCGGGCATGTTCAATAAAACAAATGGCGGTGCTATGCCATGAGAAGTAACAGCGGCCCCAGCGCAAGAGGTAACGAAGTGTTGCGTCTGCTGAAGAGGTGGCAGTAAGCATTGCCTGTTGTCAACTGTACCAGGCTAAAGGCGGTAAGCCCCGCCCCCACCCAATGCACGTGGCCAATCATACCAGGCTTAAGCCGGCGAGCCACGCCCCCTGCGCCGACCCAATGCTATGTAATTCACTGCAATGCAATTGGCTTTTTGCCCTTAGTGGGAGTTGAACCCAGGACCCCAGCGCTGCAAGGCTACTGTGCTAACCACTGAACCACCGTGCTGCCTCTACTCCAATGCAATTTAAATGAGGGCATGTTTAAAAAAACAAGTGGCGGTGCTATGTTATGAAAAGTAGCAGCCGCTTCAGCGCCAAAGGAAATGATGGGTTGCGTCTGCTGAAAAGGTGACAGTAAGCATTGCATGTTACCATAGTTGCACACTGTACCTGGCATGACGCGGTAAGCCCCGCCCCCATGGTGGTAAGCCCCGCCCCCGGCACCGACGCTACGCAATGCACTGTGTTTTGCCGACTGTACAGGGCTTAAGCCGGTAAGCCCCGCCCCATCGCGGTAAGCCCCGCCCCCGGCACCGACGCTATGCAATGCACTGCATGTTTCCATCTGTACCGGGCTTAAGCCGGTAAGCCCCGCCCCATCGCGGTAAGCCCCGCCCCCGGCACCGACGCTATGCAATGCACTGCAAGTTGCCGACTGTACCGGGCTTAAGCCGGTAAGCCCCGCCCCCGGCACCGACGCTATGCAATGCACTGCAAGTTGCCGACTGTACCGGGCTTAAGCCGGTCAGCCCCGCCCCCGGCACCGACGCTATGCAATGCACTGCAAGTTGCCGACTGTACCGGGCTTAAGCCGGTAAGCCCCGCCCCATCGCGGTAAGCCCCGCCCCCATCGCCGTAAGCCCCGCCCCCGGCACCGACGCTATGCAATGCACTGCAAGTTGCCGACTGTACCGGGCTTAAGCCGGTAAGCCACGCCCCCATCGCGCGGGCATGTTCAATAAAACAAATGGCGGTGCTATGCCATGAGAAGTAACAGCGGCCCCAGCGCAAAAGGTAACGAAGTGTTGCGTCTGCTGAAGAGGTGGCAGTAAGCATCGCGTGTTGTCAACTGTACCAGGCTAAAGCCGGTAAGCCCCGCCCCCACCCAATGCACGTGGCCAATCATACCAGGCTTAAGCCGGCGAGCCACGCCCCCTGCGCCGACCCAATGCTATGTAATTCACTGCAATGCAATTGGTTTTTTGCCCTTAGTGGGAGTTGAACCCAGGACCCCAGCGCTGCAAGGCTACTGTGCTAACCACTGAACCACCGTGCTGCCTCTACTCCAATGCAATTTAAATGAGGGCATGTTTAAAAAAACAAGTGGCGGTGCTATGTTATGAAAAGTAGCAGCCGCTTCAGCGCCAAAGGAAATGATGGGTTGCGTCTGCTGAAGAGGTGACAGTAAGCATTGCATGTTACCATAGTTGCACACTGTACCTGGCATGACGCGGTAAGCCCCGCCCCCATGGCGGTAAGCCCCGCCCCCGGCACCGACAATACGCAATGCACTGTGTGTTGCCGACTGTACAGGGCTTAAGCCGGTAAGCCCCGCCCCATCGCGGTAAGCCCCGCCCCCGGCACCGACGCTATGCAATGCACTGCATGTTTCCATCTGTACCGGGCTTAAGCCGGTAAGCCCCGCCCCATCGCGGTAAGCCCCGCCCCCGGCACCGACGCTACGCAATGCACTGCAAGTTGCCGACTGTACCGGGCTTAAGCCGGTAAGCCCCGCCCCCGGCACCGACGCTATGCAATGCACTGCAAGTTGCCGACTGTACCGGGCTTAAGCCGGTAAGCCCCGCCCCCGGCACCGACGCTATGCAATGCACTGCAAGTTGCCGACTGTACCGGGCTTAAGCCGGTAAGCCCCGCCCCAACGCGGTAACCCCCCCCCCCCGGCACCGACGCTACGCACTGCACTGCAAATTGCCGACTGTACCGGGCTTAAGCCGGTAAGCCCCGCCCCCATCGCGGTAAGCCCCGCCCCCGGCACCGACGCTATGCAATGCACTGCAAGTTGCCGACTGTACCGGGCTTAAGCCGGTAAGCCACGCCCCCATCGCGCGGGCATGTTCAATAAAACAAATGGCGGTGCTATGCCATGAGAAGTAACAGCGGCCCCAGCGCAAAAGGTAACGAAGTGTTGCGTCTGCTGAAGAGGTGGCAGTAAGCATTGCGTGTTGTCAACTGTACCAGGCTAAAGCCGGTAAGCCCCGCCCCCACCCAATGCACGTGGCCAATCATACCAGGCTTAAGCCGGCGAGCCACGCCCCCTGCGCCGACCCAATGCTATGTAATTCACTGCAATGCAATTGATTTTTTGCCCTTAGTGGGAGTTGAACCCAGGACCCCAGCGCTGCAAGGCTACTGTGCTAACCACTGAGCCACCGTGCTGCCTCTACTCCAATGCAATTTAAATGAGGGCATGTTTAAAAAAACAAGTGGCGGTGCTATGTTATGAAAAGTAGCAGCCGCTTCAGCGCCAAAGGAAATGATGGGTTGCGTCTGCTGAAAAGGTGACAGTAAACATTGCATGTTGCCATAGTTGCACACTGTACCTGGCATGACGCGATAAGCCCCGCCCCCATGGCGGTAAGCCCCGCCCCCGGCACCGACGCTACGCAATGCACTGTGTGTTGCCGACGGTACCGGGCTTAAGCCGGTAAGCCCCGCCCCATCGCGGTAAGCCCCGCCCCCCGGCACCGACGCTACGCAACGCACTGCAAATTGCCGACTGTACCGGGCTTAAGCCGGTAAGCCCCGCCCCCATCGCGGTAAGCCCCGCCCCCGGCCCCGACGCTATGCAATGCACTGCAAGTTGCCGACTGTACCGGGCTTAAGCCGGTAAGCCACGCCCCCATCGCGCGGGCATGTTCAATAAAACAAATGGCGGTGCTATGCCATGAGAAGTAACAGCGGCCCCAGCGCAAAAGGTAACGAAGTGTTGCGTCTGCTGAAGAGGTGGCAGTAAGCATTGCGTGTTGTCAACTGTACCAGGCTAAAGCCGGTAAGCCCCGCCCCCACCCAATGCACGTGGCCAATCATACCAGGCTTAAGCCGGCGAGCCACGCCCCCTGCGCCGACCCAATGCTATGTAATTCACTGCAATGCAATTGATTTTTTGCCCTTAGTGGGAGTTGAACCCAGGACCCCAGCGCTGCAAGGCTACTGTGCTAACCACTGAGCCACCGTGCTGCCTCTACTCCAATGCAATTTAAATGAGGGCATGTTTAAAAAAACAAGTGGCGGTGCTATGTTATGAAAAGTAGCAGCCGCTTCAGCGCCAAAGGAAATGATGGGTTGCGTCTGCTGAAAAGGTGACAGTAAACATTGCATGTTGCCATAGTTGCACACTGTACCTGGCATGACGCGATAAGCCCCGCCCCCATGGCGGTAAGCCCCGCCCCCGGCACCGACGCTACGCAATGCACTGTGTGTTGCCGACTGTACCGGGCTTAAGCCGGTAAGCCCCGCCCCATCGCGGTAATCCCCGCCCCCCGGCACCGACGCTACGCAACGCACTGCAAATTGCCGACTGTACCGGGCTTAAGCCGGTAAGCCCCGCCCCCATCGCGGTAAGCCCCGCCCCCGGCACCGACGCTATGCAATGCACTGCAAGTTGCCGACTGTACCGGGCTTAAGCCGGTAAGCCACGCCCCCATCGCGCGGGCATGTTCAATAAAACAAATGGCGGTGCTATGCCATGAGAAGTAACAGCGGCCCCAGCGCAAAAGGTAACGAAGTGTTGCGTCTGCTGAAGAGGTGGCAGTAAGCATTGCGTGTTGTCAACTGTACCAGGCTAAAGCCGGTAAGCCCCGCCCCCACCCAAAGCACGGGGCCAAACAAACCAGGCTTAAGCCGGCGAGCCACGCCCCCTGCGCCGACCCAATGCTATGTAATTCACTGCAATGCAATTGGTTTTTTGCCCTTAGTGGGAGTTGAACCCAGGACCCCAGCGCTGCAAGGCTACTGTGCTAACCACTGAGCCACCGTGCTGGCTCTACTCCAATGCAATTTAAATGAGGGCATGTTTAAAAAAACAAGTGGCGGTGCTATGTTATGAAAAGTAGCAGCCGCTTCAGCGCCAAAGGAAATGATGGGTTGCGTCTGCTGAAAAGGTGACAGTAAACATTGCATGTTGCCATAGTTGCACACTGTACCTGGCATGACGCGATAAGCCCCGCCCCCATGGCGGTAAGCCCCGCCCCCGGCACCGACGCTACGCAATGCACTGTGTGTTGCCGACTGTACCGGGCTTAAGCCGGTAAGCCCCGCCCCATCGCGGTAAGCCCCGCCCCGCCGGCACCGACGCTACGCAACGCACTGCAAATTGCCGACTGTACCGGGCTTAAGCCGGTAAGCCCCGCCCCCATCGCGGTAAGCCCTGCCCCCGGCACCGACGCTATGCAATGCACTGCAAGTTGCCGACTGTACCGGGCTTAAGCCGGTAAGCCACGCCCCCATCGCGCGGGCATGTTCAATAAAACAAATGGCGGTGCTATGCCATGAGAAGTAACAGCGGCCCCAGCGCAAAAGGTAACGAAGTGTTGCGTCTGCTGAAGAGGTGGCAGTAAGCATTGCGTGTTGTCAACTGTACCAGGCTAAAGCCGGTAAGCCCCGCCCCCACCCAATGCACGGGGCCAATCATACCAGGCTTAAGCCGGCGAGCCACGCCCCCTGCGCCGACCCAATGCTATGTAATTCACTGCAATGCAATTGGTTTTTTGCCCTTAGTGGGAGTTGAACCCAGGACCCCAGCGCTGCAAGGCTACTGTGCTAACCACTGAACCACCGTGCTGCCTCTACTCCAATGCAATTTAAATGAGGGCATGTTTGAAAAAACAAGTGGCGGTGCTATGTTATGAAAAGTAGCAGCCGCTTCAGCGCCAAAGGAAATGATGGGTTGCGTCTGCTGAAAAGGTGACAGTAAGCATTGCATGTTGCCATAGTTGCACACTGTACCTGGCATGACGCGGTAAGCCCCGCCCCCATGGCGGTAAGCCCCGCCCCCGGCACCGACGCTACGCAATGCACTGTGTGTTGCCGACTGTACAGGGCTTAAGCCGGTAAGCCCCGCCCCATTGCGGTAAGCCCCGCCCCCGGCACCGACGCTATGCAATGCACTGCATGTTTCCATCTGTACCGGGCTTAAGCCGGTAAGCCCCGCCCCATCGCGGTAAGCCCCGCCCCCGGCACCGACGCTACGCAATGCACTGCAAGTTGCCGACTGTACCGGGCTTAAGCCGGTAAGCCCCGCCCCCGGCACCGACGCTATGCAATGCACTGCAAGTTGCCGACTGTACCGGGCTTAAGCCGGTAAGCCCCGCCCCCGGCACCGACGCTATGCAATGCACTGCAAGTTGCCGACTGTACCGGGCTTAAGCCGGTAAGCCCCGCCCCATCGCGGTAAGCCCCGCCCCCGGCACCGACGCTACGCAATGCACTGCAAGTTGCCGACTGTACCGGGCTTAAGCCGGTAAGCCCCGCCCCCGGCACCGACGCTATGCAATGCACTGCATGTTTCCATCTGTACCGGGCTTAAGCCGGTAAGCCCCGCCCCATCGCGGTAAGCCCCGCCCCCGGCACCGACGCTACGCAATGCACTGCAAGTTGCCGACTGTACCAGGCTTAAGCCGGTAAGCCCCGCCCCCGGCACCGACGCTATGCAATGCACTGCAAGTTGCCGACTGTACCGGGCTTAAGCCGGTAAGCCCCGCCCCCGGCACCGACGCTATGCAATGCACTGCAAGTTGCCGACTGTACCGGGCTTAAGCCGGTAAGCCCCGCCCCATCGCGGTAAGCCCCGCCCCCCGGCACCGACGCTACGCAACGCACTGCAAATTGCCGACTGTACCGGGCTTAAGCCGGTAAGCCCCGCCCCCATCGCGGTAAGCCCCGCCCCCGGCACCGACGCTATGCAATGCACTGCAAGTTGCCGACTGTACCGGGCTTAAGCCGGTAAGCCACGCCCCCATCGCGCGGGCATGTTCAATAAAACAAATGGCGGTGCTATGCCATGAGAAGTAACAGCGGCCCCAGCGCAAAAGGTAACGAAGTGTTGCGTCTGCTGAAGAGGTGGCAGTAAGCATCGCGTGTTGTCAACTGTACCAGGCTAAAGCCGGTAAGCCCCGCCCCCACCCAATGCACGTGGCCAATCATACCAGGCTTAAGCCGGCGAGCCACGCCCCCTGCGCCGACCCAATGCTATGTAATTCACTGCAATGCAATTGATTTTTTGCCCTTAGTGGGAGTTGAACCCAGGACCCCAGCGCTGCAAGGCTACTGTGCTAACCACTGAGCCACCGTGCTGCCTCTACTCCAATGCAATTTAAATGAGGGCATGTTTAAAAAAACAAGTGGCGGTGCTATGTTATGAAAAGTAGCAGCCGCTTCAGCGCCAAAGGAAATGATGGGTTGCGTCTGCTGAAAAGGTGACAGTAAACATTGCATGTTGCCATAGTTGCACACTGTACCTGGCATGACGCGATAAGCCCCGCCCCCATGGCGGTAAGCCCCGCCCCCGGCACCGACGCTACGCAATGCACTGTGTGTTGCCGACTGTACCGGGCTTAAGCCGGTAAGCCCCGCCCCATCGCGGTAAGCCCCGCCCCCCGGCACCGACGCTACGCAACGCACTGCAAATTGCCGACTGTACCGGGCTTAAGCCGGTAAGCCCCGCCCCCATCGCGGTAAGCCCCGCCCCCGGCACCGACGCTATGCAATGCACTGCAAGTTGCCGACTGTACCGGGCTTAAGCCGGTAAGCCACGCCCCCATCGCGCGGGCATGTTCAATAAAACAAATGGCGGTGCTATGCCATGAGAAGTAACAGCGGCCCCAGCGCAAAAGGTAACGAAGTGTTGCGTCTGCTGAAGAGGTGGCAGTAAGCATTGCGTGTTGTCAACTGTACCAGGCTAAAGCCGGTAAGCCCCGCCCCCACCCAATGCACGGGGCCAATGATACCAGGCTTAAGCCGGCGAGCCACGCCCCCTGCACCGACCCAATGCTATGTAATTCACTGCAATGCAATTGGTTTTTTGCCCTTAGTGGGAGTTGAACCCAGGACCCCAGCGCTGCAAGGCTACTGTGCTAACCACTGAACCACCGTGCTGCCTCTACTCCAATGCAATTTAAATGAGGGCATGTTTGAAAAAACAAGTGGCGGTGCTATGTTATGAAAAGTAGCAGCCGCTTCAGCGCCAAAGGAAATGATGGGTTGCGTCTGCTGAAAAGGTGACAGTAAGCATTGCATGTTGCCATAGTTGCACACTGTACCTGGCATGACGCGGTAAGCCCCGCCCCCATGGCGGTAAGCCCCGCCCCCGGCACCGACGCTACGCAATGCACTGTGTGTTGCCGACTGTACAGGGCTTAAGCCGGTAAGCCCCGCCCCATTGCGGTAAGCCCCGCCCCCGGCACCGACGCTATGCAATGCACTGCATGTTTCCATCTGTACCGGGCTTAAGCCGGTAAGCCCCGCCCCATCGCGGTAAGCCCCGCCCCCGGCACCGACGCTACGCAATGCACTGCAAGTTGCCGACTGTACCGGGCAGAAGCCGGTAAGCCACGCCACCATCGCGCGGGCATGTTCAATAAAACAAATGGCGGTGCTATGCCATGAGAAGTAACAGCGGCCCCAGCGCAAAAGGTAACGAAGTGTTGCGTCTGCTGAAGAGGTGGCAGTAAGCATTGCCTGTTGTCAACTGTACCAGGCTAAAGCCGGTAAGCCCCGCCCCCACCCAATGCACGTGGCCAATCATACCAGGCTTAAGCCGGCGAGCCACGCCCCCTGCGCCGACCCAATGCTATGTAATTCACTGCAATGCAATTGGCTTTTTGCCCTTAGTGGGAGTTGAACCCAGGACCCCAGCGCTGCAAGGCTACTGTGCTAACCACTGAACCACCGTGCTGCCTCTACTCCAATGCAATTTAAATGAGGGCATGTTTAAAAAAACAAGTGGCGGTGCTATGTTATGAAAAGTAGCAGCCGCTTCAGCGCCAAAGGAAATGATGGGTTGCGTCTGCTGAAAAGGTGACAGTAAGCATTGCATGTTACCATAGTTGCACACTGTACCTGGCATGACGCGGTAAGCCCCGCCCCCATGGTGGTAAGCCCCGCCCCCGGCACCGACGCTACGCAATGCACTGTGTTTTGCCGACTGTACAGGGCTTAAGCCGGTAAGCCCCGCCCCATCGCGGTAAGCCCCGCCCCCGGCACCGACGCTATGCAATGCACTGCATGTTTCCATCTGTACCGGGCTTAAGCCGGTAAGCCCCGCCCCATCGCGGTAAGCCCCGCCCCCGGCACCGACGCTATGCAATGCACTGCAAGTTGCCGACTGTACCGGGCTTAAGCCGGTAAGCCCCGCCCCCGGCACCGACGCTATGCAATGCACTGCAAGTTGCCGACTGTACCGGGCTTAAGCCGGTAAGCCCCGCCCCCGGCACCGACGCTATGCAATGCACTGCAAGTTGCCGACTGTACCGGGCTTATGCCGGTAAGCCCCGCCCCATCGCGGTAAGCCCCGCCCCCATCGCGGTAAGCCCCGCCCCCGGCACCGACGCTATGCAATGCACTGCAAGTTGCCGACTGTACCGGGCTTAAGCCGGTAAGCCACGCCCCCATCGCGCGGGCATGTTCAATAAAACAAATGGCGGTGCTATGCCATGAGAAGTAACAGCGGCCCCAGCGCAAAAGGTAACTAAGTGTTGCGTCTGCTGAAGAGGTGGCAGTAAGCATCGCGAGTTGTCAACTGTACCAGGCTAAAGCCGGTAAGCCCCGCCCCCACCCAATGCACGTGGCCAATCATACCAGGCTTAAGCCGGCGAGCCACGCCCCCTGCGCCGACCCAATGCTATGTAATTCACTGCAATGCAATTGGTTTTTTGCCCTTAGTGGGAGTTGAACCCAGGACCCCAGCGCTGCAAGGCTACTGTGCTAACCACTGAACCACCGTGCTGCCTCTACTCCAATGCAATTTAAATGAGGGCATGTTTAAAAAAACAAGTGGCGGTGCTATGTTATGAAAAGTAGCAGCCGCTTCAGCGCCAAAGGAAATGATGGGTTGCGTCTGCTGAAGAGGTGACAGTAAGCATTGCATGTTACCATAGTTGCACACTGTACCTGGCATGACGCGGTAAGCCCCGCCCCCATGGCGGTAAGCCCCGCCCCCGGCACCGACAATACGCAATGCACTGTGTGTTGCCGACTGTACAGGGCTTAAGCCGGTAAGCCCCGCCCCATCGCGGTAAGCCCCGCCCCCGGCACCGACGCTATGCAATGCACTGCATGTTTCCATCTGTACCGGGCTTAAGCCGGTAAGCCCCGCCCCATCGCGGTAAGCCCCGCCCCCGGCACCGACGCTACGCAATGCACTGCAAGTTGCCGACTGTACCGGGCTTAAGCCGGTAAGCCCCGCCCCCGGCACCGACGCTATGCAATGCACTGCAAGTTGCCGACTGTGCCGGGCTTAAGCCGGTAAGCCCCGCCCCCGGCACCGACGCTATGCAATGCACTGCAAGTTGCCGACTGTACCGGGCTTAAGCCGGTAAGCCCCGCCCCATCGCGGTAAGCCCCCCCCCCCCGGCACCGACGCTACGCACTGCACTGCAAATTGCCGACTGTACCGGGCTTAAGCCGGTAAGCCCCGCCCCCATCGCGGTAAGCCCCGCCCCCGGCACCGACGCTATGCAATGCACTGCAAGTTGCCGACTGTACCGGGCTTAAGCCGGTAAGCCACGCCCCCATCGCGCGGGCATGTTCAATAAAACAAATGGCGGTGCTATGCCATGAGAAGTAACAGCGGCCCCAGCGCAAAAGGTAACGAAGTGTTGCGTCTGCTGAAGAGGTGGCAGTAAGCATTGCGTGTTGTCAACTGTACCAGGCTAAAGCCGGTAAGCCCCGCCCCCACCCAATGCACGTGGCCAATCATACCAGGCTTAAGCCGGCAAGCCACGCCCCCTGCGCCGACCCAATGCTATGTAATTCACTGCAATGCAATTGATTTTTTGCCCTTAGTGGGAGTTGAACCCAGGACCCCAGCGCTGCAAGGCTACTGTGCTAACCACTGAGCCACCGTGCTGCCTCTACTCCAATGCAATTTAAATGAGGGCATGTTTAAAAAAACAAGTGGCGGTGCTATGTTATGAAAAGTAGCAGCCGCTTCAGCGCCAAAGGAAATGATGGGTTGCGTCTGCTGAAAAGGTGACAGTAAACATTGCATGTTGCCATAGTTGCACACTGTACCTGGCATGACGCGATAAGCCCCGCCCCCATGGCGGTAAGCCCCGCCCCCGGCACCGACGCTACGCAATGCACTGTGTGTTGCCGACTGTACCGGGCTTAAGCCGGTAAGCCCCGCCCCATCGCGGTAAGCCCCGCCCCCCGGCACCGACGCTACGCAACGCACTGCAAATTGCCGACTGTACCGGGCTTAAGCCGGTAAGCCCCGCCCCCATCGCGGTAAGCCCCGCCCCCGGCACCGACGCTATGCAATGCACTGCAAGTTGCCGACTGTACCGGGCTTAAGCCGGTAAGCCACGCCCCCATCGCGCGGGCATGTTCAATAAAACAAATGGCGGTGCTATGCCATGAGAAGTAACAGCGGCCCCAGCGCAAAAGGTAACGAAGTGTTGCGTCTGCTGAAGAGGTGGCAGTAAGCATTGCGTGTTGTCAACTGTACCAGGCTAAAGCCGGTAAGCCCCGCCCCCACCCCATGCACGTGGCCAATCATACCAGGCTTAAGCCGGCGAGCCACGCCCCCTGCGCCGACCCAATGCTATGTAATTCACTGCAATGCAATTGATTTTTTGCCCTTAGTGGGAGTTGAACCCAGGACCCCAGCGCTGCAAGGCTACTGTGCTAACCACTGAGCCACCGTGCTGCCTCTACTCCAATGCAATTTAAATGAGGGCATGTTTAAAAAAACAAGTGGCGGTGCTATGTTATGAAAAGTAGCAGCCGCTTCAGCGCCAAAGGAAATGATGGGTTGCGTCTGCTGAAAAGGTGACAGTAAACATTGCATGTTGCCATAGTTGCACACTGTACCTGGCATGACGCGATAAGCCCCGCCCCCATGGCGGTAAGCCCCGCCCCCGGCACCGACGCTACGCAATGCACTGTGTGTTGCCGACTGTACCGGGCTTAAGCCGGTAAGCCCCGCCCCATCGCGGTAAGCCCCGCCCCCCGGCACCGACGCTACGCAACGCACTGCAAATTGCCGACTGTACCGGGCTTAAGCCGGTAAGCCCCGCCCCCATCGCGGTAAGCCCTGCCCCCGGCACCGACGCTATGCAATGCACTGCAAGTTGCCGACTGTACCGGGCTTAAGCCGGTAAGCCACGCCCCCATCGCGCGGGCATGTTCAATAAAACAAATGGCGGTGCTATGCCATGAGAAGTAACAGCGGCCCCAGCGCAAAAGGTAACGAAGTGTTGCGTCTGCTGAAGAGGTGGCAGTAAGCATTGCGTGTTGTCAACTGTACCAGGCTAAAGCCGGTAAGCCCCGCCCCCACCCAATGCACGGGGCCAATCATACCAGGCTTAAGCCGGCGAGCCACGCCCCCTGCGCCGACCCAATGCTATGTAATTCACTGCAATGCAATTGGTTTTTTGCCCTTAGTGGGAGTTGAACCCAGGACCCCAGCGCTGCAAGGCTACTGTGCTAACCACTGAGCCACCGTGCTGCCTCTACTCCAATGCAATTTAAATGAGGGCATGTTTAAAAAAACAAGTGGCGGTGCTATGTTATGAAAAGTAGCAGCCGCTTCAGCGCCAAAGGAAATGATGGGTTGCGTCTGCTGAAAAGGTGACAGTAAACATTGCATGTTGCCATAGTTGCACACTGTACCTGGCATGACGCGATAAGCCCCGCCCCCATGGCGGTAAGCCCCGCCCCCGGCACCGACGCTACGCAATGCACTGTGTGTTGCCGACTGTACCGGGCTTAAGCCGGTAAGCCCCGCCCCATCGCGGTAAGCCCTGCCCCCCGGCACCGACGCTACGCAACGCACTGCAAATTGCCGACTGTACCGGGCTTAAGCCGGTAAGCCCCGCCCCCATCGCGGTAAGCCCCGCCCCCGGCACCGACGCTATGCAATGCACTGCAAGTTGCCGACTGTACCGGGCTTAAGCCGGTAAGCCACGCCCCCATCGCGCGGGCATGTTCAATAAAACAAATGGCGGTGCTATGCCATGAGAAGTAACAGCGGCCCCAGCGCAAAAGGTAACGAAGTGTTGCGTCTGCTGAAGAGGTGGCAGTAAGCATTGCGTGTTGTCAACTGTACCAGGCTAAAGCCGGTAAGCCCCGCCCCCACCCAATGCACGGGGCCAATCATACCAGGCTTAAGCCGGCGAGCCACGCCCCCTGCGCCGACCCAATGCTATGTAATTCACTGCAATGCAATTGGTTTTTTGCCCTTAGTGGGAGTTGAACCCAGGACCCCAGCGCTGCAAGGCTACTGTGCTAACCACTGAACCACCGTGCTGCCTCTACTCCAATGCAATTTAAATGAGGGCATGTTTGAAAAAACAAGTGGCGGTGCTATGTTATGAAAAGTAGCAGCCGCTTCAGCGCCAAAGGAAATGATGGGTTGCGTCTGCTGAAAAGGTGACAGTAAGCATTGCATGTTGCCATAGTTGCACACTGTACCTGGCATGACGCGGTAAGCCCCGCCCCCATGGCGGTAAGCCCCGCCCCCGGCACCGACGCTACGCAATGCACTGAGTGTTGCCGACTGTACAGGGCTTAAGCCGGTAAGCCCCGCCCCATCGCGGTAAGCCCCGCCCCCGGCACCGACGCTATGCAATGCACTGCATGTTTCCATCTGTACCGGGCTTAAGCCGGTAAGCCCCGCCCCATCGCGGTAAGCCCCGCCCCCGGCACCGACGCTACGCAATGCACTGCAAGTTGCCGACTGTACCGGGCCTAAGCCGGTAAGCCCCGCCCCCGGCACCGACGCTATGCAATGCACTGCAAATTGCCGACTGTACCGGGCTTAAGCCGGTAAGCCCCGCCCCCGGCACCGACGCTATGCAATGCACTGCAAGTTGCCGACTGTACCGGGCTTAAGCCGGTAAGCCCCGCCCCATCGCGGTAAGCCCCGCCCCCCGGCACCGACGCTACGCACTGCACTGCAAATTGCCGACTGTACCGGGCTTAAGCCGGTAAGCCCCGCCCCCGGCACCGACGCTATGCAATGCACTGCATGTTTCCATCTGTACCGGGCTTAAGCCGGTAAGCCCCGCCCCATCGCGGTAAGCCCCGCCCCCGGCACCGACGCTACGCAATGCACTGCAAGTTGCCGACTGTACCGGGCTTAAGCCGGTAAGCCCCGCCCCCGGCACCGACGCTATGCAATGCACTGCAAGTTGCCGACTGTACCGGGCTTAAGCCGGTAAGCCCCGCCCCCGGCACCGACGCTATGCAATGCACTGCAAGTTGCCGACTGTACCGGGCTTAAGCCGGTAAGCCCCGCCCCATCGCGGTAAGCCCCGCCCCCCGGCACCGACGCTACGCAACGCACTGCAAATTGCCGACTGTACCGGGCTTAAGCCGGTAAGCCCCGCCCCCATCGCGGTAAGCCCCGCCCCCGGCACCGACGCTATGCAATGCACTGCAAGTTGCCGACTGTACCGGGCTTAAGCCGGTAAGCCACGCCCCCATCGCGCGGGCATGTTCAATAAAACAAATGGCGGTGCTATGCCATGAGAAGTAACAGCGGCCCCAGCGCAAAAGGTAACGAAGTGTTGCGTCTGCTGAAGAGGTGGCAGTAAGCATCGCGTGTTGTCAACTGTACCAGGCTAAAGCCGGTAAGCCCCGCCCCCACCCAATGCACGTGGCCAATCATACCAGGCTTAAGCCGGCGAGCCACGCCCCCTGCGCCGACCCAATGCTATGTAATTCACTGCAATGCAATTGATTTTTTGCCCTTAGTGGGAGTTGAACCCAGGACCCCAGCGCTGCAAGGCTACTGTGCTAACCACTGAGCCACCGTGCTGCCTCTACTCCAATGCAATTTAAATGAGGGCATGTTTAAAAAAACAAGTGGCGGTGCTATGTTATGAAAAGTAGCAGCCGCTTCAGCGCCAAAGGAAATGATGGGTTGCGTCTGCTGAAAAGGTGACAGTAAACATTGCATGTTGCCATAGTTGCACACTGTACCTGGCATGACGCGATAAGCCCCGCCCCCATGGCGGTAAGCCCCGCCCCCGGCACCGACGCTACGCAATGCACTGTGTGTTGCCGACTGTACCGGGCTTAAGCCGGTAAGCCCCGCCCCATCGCGGTAAGCCCCGCCCCCCGGCACCGACGCTACGCAACGCACTGCAAATTGCCGACTGTACCGGGCTTAAGCCGGTAAGCCCCGCCCCCATCGCGGTAAGCCCCGCCCCCGGCACCGACGCTATGCAATGCACTGCAAGTTGCCGACTGTACCGGGCTTAAGCCGGTAAGCCACGCCCCCATCGCGCGGGCATGTTCAATAAAACAAATGGCGGTGCTATGCCATGAGAAGTAACAGCGGCCCCAGCGCAAAAGGTAACGAAGTGTTGCGTCTGCTGAAGAGGTGGCAGTAAGCATTGCGTGTTGTCAACTGTACCAGGCTAAAGCCGGTAAGCCCCGCCCCCACCCAATGCACGGGGCCAATGATACCAGGCTTAAGCCGGCGAGCCACGCCCCCTGCACCGACCCAATGCTATGTAATTCACTGCAATGCAATTGGTTTTTTGCCCTTAGTGGGAGTTGAACCCAGGACCCCAGCGCTGCAAGGCTACTGTGCTAACCACTGAACCACCGTGCTGCCTCTACTCCAATGCAATTTAAATGAGGGCATGTTTGAAAAAACAAGTGGCGGTGCTATGTTATGAAAAGTAGCAGCCGCTTCAGCGCCAAAGGAAATGATGGGTTGCGTCTGCTGAAAAGGTGACAGTAAGCATTGCATGTTGCCATAGTTGCACACTGTACCTGGCATGACGCGGTAAGCCCCGCCCCCATGGCGGTAAGCCCCGCCCCCGGCACCGACGCTACGCAATGCACTGTGTGTTGCCGACTGTACAGGGCTTAAGCCGGTAAGCCCCGCCCCATTGCGGTAAGCCCCGCCCCCGGCACCGACGCTATGCAATGCACTGCATGTTTCCATCTGTACCGGGCTTAAGCCGGTAAGCCCCGCCCCATCGCGGTAAGCCCCGCCCCCGGCACCGACGCTACGCAATGCACTGCAAGGTGCCGACTGTACCGGGCAGAAGCCGGTAAGCCACGCCACCATCGCGCGGGCATGTTCAATAAAACAAATGGCGGTGCTATGCCATGAGAAGTAACAGCGGCCCCAGCGCAAAAGGTAACGAAGTGTTGCGTCTGCTGAAGAGGTGGCAGTAAGCATTGCCTGTTGTCAACTGTACCAGGCTAAAGCCGGTAAGCCCCGCCCCCACCCAATGCACGTGGCCAATCATACCAGGCTTAAGCCGGCGAGCCACGCCCCCTGCGCCGACCCAATGCTATGTAATTCACTGCAATGCAATTGGCTTTTTGCCCTTAGTGGGAGTTGAACCCAGGACCCCAGCGCTGCAAGGCTACTGTGCTAACCACTGAACCACCGTGCTGCCTCTACTCCAATGCAATTTAAATGAGGGCATGTTTAAAAAAACAAGTGGCGGTGCTATGTTATGAAAAGTAGCAGCCGCTTCAGCGCCAAAGGAAATGATGGGTTGCGTCTGCTGAAAAGGTGACAGTAAGCATTGCATGTTACCATAGTTGCACACTGTACCTGGCATGACGCGGTAAGCCCCGCCCCCATGGTGGTAAGCCCCGCCCCCGGCACCGACGCTACGCAATGCACTGGGTTTTGCCGACTGTACAGGGCTTAAGCCGGTAAGCCCCGCCCCATCGCGGTAAGCCCCGCCCCCGGCACCGACGCTATGCAATGCACTGCATGTTTCCATCTGTACCGGGCTTAAGCCGGTAAGCCCCGCCCCATCGCGGTAAGCCCCGCCCCCGGCACCGACGCTATGCAATGCACTGCAAGTTGCCGACTGTACCGGGCTTAAGCCGGTAAGCCCCGCCCCCGGCACCGACGCTATGCAATGCACTGCAAGTTGCCGACTGTACCGGGCTTAAGCCGGTAAGCCCCGCCCCCGGCACCGACGCTATGCAATGCACTGCAAGTTGCCGACTGTACCGGGCTTAAGCCGGTAAGCCCCGCCCCATCGCGGTAAGCCCCGCCCCCATCGCGGTAAGCCCCGCCCCCGGCACCGACGCTATGCAATGCACTGCAAGTTGCCGACTGTATCGGGCTTAAGCCGGTAAGCCACGCCCCCATCGCGCGGGCATGTTCAATAAAACAAATGGCGGTGCTATGCCATGAGAAGTAACAGCGGCCCCAGCGCAAAAGGTAACGAAGTGTTGCGTCTGCTGAAGAGGTGGCAGTAAGCATCGCGTGTTGTCAACTGTACCAGGCTAAAGCCGGTAAGCCCCGCCCCCACCCAATGCACGTGGCCAATCATACCAGGCTTAAGCCGGCGAGCCACGCCCCCTGCGCCGACCCAATGCTATGTAATTCACTGCAATGCAATTGGTTTTTTGCCCTTAGTGGGAGTTGAACCCAGGACCCCAGCGCTGCAAGGCTACTGTGCTAACCACTGAACCACCGTGCTGCCTCTACTCCAATGCAATTTAAATGAGGGCATGTTTAAAAAAACAAGTGGCGGTGCTATGTTATGAAAAGTAGCAGCCGCTTCAGCGCCAAAGGAAATGATGGGTTGCGTCTGCTGAAGAGGTGACAGTAAGCATTGCATGTTACCATAGTTGCACACTGTACCTGGCATGACGCGGTAAGCCCCGCCCCCATGGCGGTAAGCCCCGCCCCCGGCACCGACAATACGCAATGCACTGTGTGTTGCCGACTGTACAGGGCTTAAGCCGGTAAGCCCCGCCCCATCGCGGTAAGCCCCGCCCCCGGCACCGACGCTATGCAATGCACTGCATGTTTCCATCTGTACCGGGCTTAAGCCGGTAAGCCCCGCCCCATCGCGGTAAGCCCCGCCCCCGGCACCGACGCTACGCAATGCACTGCAAGTTGCCGACTGTACCGGGCTTAAGCCGGTAAGCCCCGCCCCCGGCACCGACGCTATGCAATGCACTGCAAGTTGCCGACTGTACCGGGCTTAAGCCGGTAAGCCCCGCCCCCGGCACCGACGCTATGCAATGCACTGCAAGTTGCCGACTGTACCGGGCTTAAGCCGGTAAGCCCCGCCCCATCGCGGTAAGCCCCCCCCCCCGGCACCGACGCTACGCACTGCACTGCAAATTGCCGACTGTACCGGGCTTAAGCCGGTAAGCCCCGCCCCCATCGCGGTAAGCCCCGCCCCCGGCACCGACGCTATGCAATGCACTGCAAGTTGCCGACTGTACCGGGCTTAAGCCGGTAAGCCACGCCCCCATCGCGCGGGCATGTTCAATAAAACAAATGGCGGTGCTATGCCATGAGAAGTAACAGCGGCCCCAGCGCAAAAGGTAACGAAGTGTTGCGTCTGCTGAAGAGGTGGCAGTAAGCATTGCGTGTTGTCAACTGTACCAGGCTAAAGCCGGTAAGCCCCGCCCCCACCCAATGCACGTGGCCAATCATACCAGGCTTAAGCCGGCGAGCCACGCCCCCTGCGCCGACCCAATGCTATGTAATTCACTGCAATGCAATTGATTTTTTGCCCTTAGTGGGAGTTGAACCCAGGACCCCAGCGCTGCAAGGCTACTGTGCTAACCACTGAGCCACCGTGCTGCCTCTACTCCAATGCAATTTAAATGAGGGCATGTTTAAAAAAACAAGTGGCGGTGCTATGTTATGAAAAGTAGCAGCCGCTTCAGCGCCAAAGGAAATGATGGGTTGCGTCTGCTGAAAAGGTGACAGTAAACATTGCATGTTGCCATAGTTGCACACTGTACCTGGCATGACGCGATAAGCCCCGCCCCCATGGCGGTAAGCCCCGCCCCCGGCACCGACGCTACGCAATGCACTGTGTGTTGCCGACTGTACCGGGCTTAAGCCGGTAAGCCCCGCCCCATCGCGGTAAGCCCCGCCCCCCGGCACCGACGCTACGCAACGCACTGCAACTTGCCGACTGTACCGGGCTTAAGCCGGTAAGCCCCGCCCCCATCGCGGTAAGCCCCGCCCCCGGCACCGACGCTATGCAATGCACTGCAAGTTGCCGACTGTACCGGGCTTAAGCCGGTAAGCCACGCCCCCATCGCGCGGGCATGTTCAATAAAACAAATGGCGGTGCTATGCCATGAGAAGTAACAGCGGCCCCAGCGCAAAAGGTAACGAAGTGTTGCGTCTGCTGAAGAGGTGGCAGTAAGCATTGCGTGTTGTCAACTGTACCAGGCTAAAGCCGGTAAGCCCCGCCCCCACCCAATGCACGTGGCCAATCATACCAGGCTTAAGCCGGCGAGCCACGCCCCCTGCGCCGACCCAATGCTATGTAATTCACTGCAATGCAATTGATTTTTTGCCCTTAGTGGGAGTTGAACCCAGGACCCCAGCGCTGCAAGGCTACTGTGCTAACCACTGAGCCACCGTGCTGCCTCTACTCCAATGCAATTTAAATGAGGGCATGTTTAAAAAAACAAGTGGCGGTGCTATGTTATGAAAAGTAGCAGCCGCTTCAGCGCCAAAGGAAATGATGGGTTGCGTCTGCTGAAAAGGTGACAGTAAACATTGCATGTTGCCATAGTTGCACACTGTACCTGGCATGACGCGATAAGCCCCGCCCCCATGGCGGTAAGCCCCGCCCCCGGCACCGACGCTACGCAATGCACTGTGTGTTGCCGACTGTACCGGGCTTAAGCCGGTAAGCCCCGCCCCATCGCGGTAAGCCCCGCCCCCCGGCACCGACGCTACGCAACGCACTGCAAATTGCCGACTGTACCGGGCTTAAGCCGGTAAGCCCCGCCCCCATCGCGGTAAGCCCTTCCCCCGGCACCGACGCTATGCAATGCACTGCAAGTTGCCGACTGTACCGGGCTTAAGCCGGTAAGCCACGCCCCCATCGCGCGGGCATGTTCAATAAAACAAATGGCGGTGCTATGCCATGAGAAGTAACAGCGGCCCCAGCGCAAAAGGTAACGACGTGTTGCGTCTGCTGAAGAGGTGGCAGTAAGCATTGCGTGTTGTCAACTGTACCAGGCTAAAGCCGGTAAGCCCCGCCCCCACCCAATGCACAGGGCCAATCATACCAGGCTTAAGCCGGCGAGCCACGCCCCCTGCGCCGACCCAATGCTATGTAATTCACTGCAATGCAATTGGTTTTTTGCCCTTAGTGGGAGTTGAACCCAGGACCCCAGCGCTGCAAGGCTACTGTGCTAACCACTGAACCACCGTGCTGCCTCTACTCCAATGCAATTTAAATGAGGGCATGTTTTAAAAAACAAGTGGCGGTGCTATGTTATGAAAAGTAGCAGCCGCTTCAGCGCCAAAGGAAATGATGGGTTGCGTCTGCTGAAAAGGTGACAGTAAGCATTGCATGTTGCCATAGTTGCACACTGTACCTGGCATGACGCGGTAAGCCCCGCCCCCATGGCGGTAAGCCCCGCCCCCGGCACCGACGCTACGCAATGCACTGTGTGTTGCCGACTGTACAGGGCTTAAGCCGGTAAGCCCCGCCCCATTGCGGTAAGCCCCGCCCCCGGCACCGACGCTATGCAATGCACTGCATGTTTCCATCTGTACCGGGCTTAAGCCGGTAAGCCCCGCCCCATCGCGGTAAGCCCCGCCCCCGGCACCGACGCTACGCAATGCACTGCAAGTTGCCGACTGTACCGGGCTTAAGCCGGTAAGCCCCGCCCCCGGCACCGACGCTATGCAATGCACTGCAAGTTGCCGACTGTACCGGGCTTAAGCCGGTAAGCCCCGCCCCCGGCACCGACGCTATGCAATGCACTGCAAGTTGCCGACTGTACCGGGCTTAAGCCGGTAAGCCCCGCCCCATCGCGGTAAGCCCCGCCCCCCGGCACCGACGCTACGCAATGCACTGCAAATTGCCGACTGTACCGGGCTTAAGCCGGTAAGCCCCGCCCCCGGCACCGACGCTATGCAATGCACTGCATGTTTCCATCTGTACCGGGCTTAAGCCGGTAAGCCCCGCCCCATCGCGGTAAGCCCCGCCCCCGGCACCGACGCTACGCAATGCACTGCAAGTTGCCGACTGTACCGGGCTTAAGCCGGTAAGCCCCGCCCCCGGCACCGACGCTATGCAATGCACTGCAAGTTGCCGACTGTACCGGGCTTAAGCCGGTAAGCCCCGCCCCCGGCACCGACGCTATGCAATGCACTGCAAGTTGCCGACTGTACCGGGCTTAAGCCGGTAAGCCCCGCCCCATCGCGGTAAGCCCCGCCCCCCGGCACCGACGCTACGCAACGCACTGCAAATTGCCGACTGTACCGGGCTTAAGCCGGTAAGCCCCGCCCCCATCGCGGTAAGCCCCGCCCCCGGCACCGACGCTATGCAATGCACTGCAAGTTGCCGACTGTACCGGGCTTAAGCCGGTAAGCCACGCCCCCATCGCGCGGGCATGTTCAATAAAACAAATGGCGGTGCTATGCCATGAGAAGTAACAGCGGCCCCAGCGCAAAAGGTAACGAAGTGTTGCGTCTGCTGAAGAGGTGGCAGTAAGCATCGCGTGTTGTCAACTGTACCAGGCTAAAGCCGGTAAGCCCCGCCCCCACCCAATGCACGTGGCCAATCATACCAGGCTTAAGCCGGCGAGCCACGCCCCCTGCGCCGACCCAATGCTATGTAATTCACTGCAATGCAATTGATTTTTTGCCCTTAGTGGGAGTTGAACCCAGGACCCCAGCGCTGCAAGGCTACTGTGCTAACCACTGAGCCACCGTGCTGCCTCTACGCCAATGCAATTTAAATGAGGGCATGTTTAAAAAAACAAGTGGCGGTGCTATGTTATGAAAAGTAGCAGCCGCTTCAGCGCCAAAGGAAATGATGGGTTGCGTCTGCTGAAAAGGTGACAGTAAACATTGCATGTTGCCATAGTTGCACACTGTACCTGGCATGACGCGATAAGCCCCGCCCCCATGGCGGTAAGCCCCGCCCCCGGCACCGACGCTACGCAATGCACTGTGTGTTGCCGACTGTACCGGGCTTAAGCCGGTAAGCCCCGCCCCATCGCGGTAAGCCCCGCCCCCCGGCCCCGACGCTACGCAACGCACTGCAAATTGCCGACGGTACCGGGCTTAAGCCGGTAAGCCCCGCCCCCATCGCGGTAAGCCCCGCCCCCGGCACCGACGCTATGCAATGCACTGCAAGTTGCCGACTGTACCGGGCTTAAGCCGGTAAGCCACGCCCCCATCGCGCGGGCATGTTCAATAAAACAAATGGCGGTGCTATGCCATGAGAAGTAACAGCGGCCCCAGCGCAAAAGGTAACGAAGTGTTGCGTCTGCTGAAGAGGTGGCAGTAAGCATTGCGTGTTGTCAACTGTACCAGGCTAAAGCCGGTAAGCCCCGCCCCCACCCAATGCACGGGGCCAATGATACCAGGCTTAAGCCGGCGAGCCACGCCCCCTGCACCGACCCAATGCTATGTAATTCACTGCAATGCAATTGGTTTTTTGCCCTTAGTGGGAGTTGAACCCAGGACCCCAGCGCTGCAAGGCTACTGTGCTAACCACTGAACCACCGTGCTGCCTCTACTCCAATGCAATTTAAATGAGGGCATGTTTGAAAAAACAAGTGGCGGTGCTATGTTATGAAAAGTAGCAGCCGCTTCAGCGCCAAAGGAAATGATGGGTTGCGTCTGCTGAAAAGGTGACAGTAAGCATTGCATGTTGCCATAGTTGCACACTGTACCTGGCATGACGCGGTAAGCCCCGCCCCCATGGCGGTAAGCCCCGCCCCCGGCACCGACGCTACGCAATGCACTGTGTGTTGCCGACTGTACAGGGCTTAAGCCGGTAAGCCCCGCCCCATTGCGGTAAGCCCCGCCCCCGGCACCGACGCTATGCAATGCACTGCATGTTTCCATCTGTACCGGGCTTAAGCCGGTAAGCCCCGCCCCATCGCGGTAAGCCCCGCCCCCGGCACCGACGCTATGCAATGCACTGCAAGTTGCCGACTGTACCGGGCAGAAGCCGGTAAGCCACGCCACCATCGCGCGGGCATGTTCAATAAAACAAATGGCGGTGCTATGCCATGAGAAGTAACAGCGGCCCCAGCGCAAAAGGTAACGAAGTGTTGCGTCTGCTGAAGAGGTGGCAGTAAGCATTGCCTGTTGTCAACTGTACCAGGCTAAAGCCGGTAAGCCCCGCCCCCACCCAATGCACGTGGCCAATCATACCAGGCTTAAGCCGGCGAGCCACGCCCCCTGCGCCGACCCAATGCTATGTAATTCACTGCAATGCAATTGGCTTTTTGCCCTTAGTGGGAGTTGAACCCAGGACCCCAGCGCTGCAAGGCTACTGTGCTAACCACTGAACCACCGTGCTGCCTCTACTCCAATGCAATTTAAATGAGGGCATGTTTAAAAAAACAAGTGGCGGTGCTATGTTATGAAAAGTAGCAGCCGCTTCAGCGCCAAAGGAAATGATGGGTTGCGTCTGCTGAAAAGGTGACAGTAAGCATTGCATGTTACCATAGTTGCACACTGTACCTGGCATGACGCGGTAAGCCCCGCCCCCATGGTGGTAAGCCCCGCCCCCGGCACCGACGCTACGCAATGCACTGTGTTTTGCCGACTGTACAGGGCTTAAGCCGGTAAGCCCCGCCCCATCGCGGTAAGCCCCGCCCCCGGCACCGACGCTATGCAATGCACTGCATGTTTCCATCTGTACCGGGCTTAAGCCGGTAAGCCCCGCCCCATCGCGGTAAGCCCCGCCCCCGGCACCGACGCTATGCAATGCACTGCAAGTTGCCGACTGTACCGGGCTTAAGCCGGTAAGCCCCGCCCCCGGCACCGACGCAATGCAATGCACTGCAAGTTGCCGACTGTACCGGGCTTAAGCCGGTAAGCCCCGCCCCCGGCCCCGACGCTATGCAATGCACTGCAAGTTGCCGACTGTACCGGGCTTAAGCCGGTAAGCCCCGCCCCATCGCGGTAAGCCCCGCCCCCATCGCGGTAAGCCCCGCCCCCGGCACCGACGCTATGCAATGCACTGCAAGTTGCCGACTGTACCGGGCTTAAGCCGGTAAGCCACGCCCCCATCGCGCGGGCATGTTCAATAAAACAAATGGCGGTGCTATGCCATGAGAAGTAACAGCGGCCCCAGCGCAAAAGGTAACGAAGTGTTGCGTCTGCTGAAGAGGTGGCAGTAAGCATCGCGTGTTGTCAACTGTACCAGGCTAAAGCCGGTAAGCCCCGCCCCCACCCAATGCACGTGGCCAATCATACCAGGCTTAAGCCGGCGAGCCACGCCCCCTGCGCCGACCCAATGCTATGTAATTCACTGCAATGCAATTGATTTTTTGCCCTTAGTGGGAGTTGAACCCAGGACCCCAGCGCTGCAAGGCTACTGTGCTAACCACTGAACCACCGTGCTGCCTCTACTCCAATGCAATTTAAATGAGGGCATGTTTAAAAAAACAAGTGGCGGTGCTATGTTATGAAAAGTAGCAGCCGCTTCAGCGCCAAAGGAAATGATGGGTTGCGTCTGCTGAAGAGGTGACAGTAAGCATTGCATGTTACCATAGTTGCACACTGTACCTGGCATGACGCGGTAAGCCCCGCCCCCATGGCGGTAAGCCCCGCCCCCGGCACCGACAATACGCAATGCACTGTGTGTTGCCGACTGTACAGGGCTTAAGCCGGTAAGCCCCGCCCCATCGCGGTAAGCCCCGCCCCCGGCACCGACGCTATGCAATGCACTGCATGTTTCCATCTGTACCGGGCTTAAGCCGGTAAGCCCCGCCCCATCGCGGTAAGCCCCGCCCCCGGCACCGACGCTACGCAATGCACTGCAAGTTGCCGACTGTACCGGGCTTAAGCCGGTAAGCCCCGCCCCCGGCACCGACGCTATGCAATGCACTGCAAGTTGCCGACTGTACCGGGCTTAAGCCGGTAAGCCCCGCCCCCGGCACCGACGCTATGCAATGCACTGCAAGTTGCCGACTGTACCGGGCTTAAGCCGGTAAGCCCCGCCCCATCGCGGTAAGCCCCCCCCCCCCGGCACCGACGCTACGCACTGCACTGCAAATTGCCGACTGTACCGGGCTTAAGCCGGTAAGCCCCGCCCCCATCGCGGTAAGCCCCGCCCCCGGCACCGACGCTATGCAATGCACTGCAAGTTGCCGACTGTACCGGGCTTAAGCCGGTAAGCCACGCCCCCATCGCGCGGGCATGTTCAATAAAACAAATGGCGGTGCTATGCCATGAGAAGTAACAGCGGCCCCAGCGCAAAAGGTAACGAAGTGTTGCGTCTGCTGAAGAGGTGGCAGTAAGCATTGCGTGTTGTCAACTGTACCAGGCTAAAGCCGGTAAGCCCCGCCCCCACCCAAAGCACGGGGCCAATCATACCAGGCTTAAGCCGGCGAGCCACGCCCCCTGCGCCGACCCAATGCTATGTAATTCACTGCAATGCAATTGATTTTTTGCCCTTAGTGGGAGTTGAACCCAGGACCCCAGCGCTGCAAGGCTACTGTGCTAACCACTGAGCCACCGTGCTGCCTCTACTCCAATGCAATTTAAATGAGGGCATGTTTAAAAAAACAAGTGGCGGTGCTATGTTATGAAAAGTAGCAGCCGCTTCAGCGCCAAAGGAAATGATGGGTTGCGTCTGCTGAAAAGGTGACAGTAAACATTGCATGTTGCCATAGTTGCACACTGTACCTGGCATGACGCGATAAGCCCCGCCCCCATGGCGGTAAGCCCCGCCCCCGGCACCGACGCTACGCAATGCACTGTGTGTTGCCGACTGTACCGGGCTTAAGCCGGTAAGCCCCGCCCCATCGCGGTAAGCCCCGCCCCCCGGCACCGACGCTACGCAACGCACTGCAAATTGCCGACTGTACCGGGCTTAAGCCGGTAAGCCCCGCCCCCATCGCGGTAAGCCCCGCCCCCGGCACCGACGCTATGCAATGCACTGCAAGTTGCCGACTGTACCGGGCTTAAGCCGGTAAGCCACGCCCCCATCGCGCGGGCATGTTCAATAAAACAAATGGCGGTGCTATGCCATGAGAAGTAACAGCGGCCCCAGCGCAAAAGGTAACGAAGTGTTGCGTCTGCTGAAGAGGTGGCAGTAAGCATTGCGTGTTGTCAACTGTACCAGGCTAAAGCCGGTAAGCCCCGCCCCCACCCAATGCACGGGGCCAATCATACCAGGCTTAAGCCGGCGAGCCACGCCCCCTGCGCCGACCCAATGCTATGTAATTCACTGCAATGCAATTGGTTTTTTGCCCTTAGTGGGAGTTGAACCCAGGACCCCAGCGCTGCAAGGCTACTGTGCTAACCACTGAACCACCGTGCTGCCTCTACTCCAATGCAATTTAAATGAGGGCATGTTTTAAAAAACAAGTGGCGGTGCTATGTTATGAAAAGTAGCAGCCGCTTCAGCGCCAAAGGAAATGATGGGTTGCGTCTGCTGAAAAGGTGACAGTAAGCATTGCATGTTGCCATAGTTGCACACTGTACCTGGCATGACGCGGTAAGCCCCGCCCCCATGGCGGTAAGCCCCGCCCCCGGCACCGACGCTACGCAATGCACTGTGTGTTGCCGACTGTACAGGGCTTAAGCCGGTAAGCCCCGCCCCATTGCGGTAAGCCCCGCCCCCGGCACCGACGCTATGCAATGCACTGCATGTTTCCATCTGTACCGGGCTTAAGCCGGTAAGCCCCGCCCCATCGCGGTAAGCCCCGCCCCCGGCACCGACGCTACGCAATGCACTGCAAGTTGCCGACTGTACCGGGCTTAAGCCGGTAAGCCCCGCCCCCGGCACCGACGCTATGCAATGCACTGCAAGTTGCCGACTGTACCGGGCTTAAGCCGGTAAGCCCCGCCCCCGGCACCGACGCTATGCAATGCACTGCAAGTTGCCGACTGTACCGGGCTTAAGCCGGTAAGCCCCGCCCCATCGCGGTAAGCCCCGCCCCCGGCACCGACGCTACGCAATGCACTGCAAGTTGCCGACTGTACCGGGCTTAAGCCGGTAAGCCCCGCCCCCGGCACCGACGCTATGCAATGCACTGCAAGTTGCCGACTGTACCGGGCTTAAGCCGGTAAGCCCCGCCCCCGGCACCGACGCGATGCAATGCACTGCAAGTTGCCGACTGTACCGGGCTTAAGCCGGTAAGCCCCGCCCCATCGCGGTAAGCCCCCCCCCCCCGGCACCGACGCTACGCACTGCACTGCAACTTGCCGACTGTACCGGGCTTAAGCCGGTAAGCCCCGCCCCCATCGCGGTAAGCCCCGCCCCCGGCACCGACGCTATGCAATGCACTGCAAGTTGCCGACTGTACCGGGCTTAAGCCGGTAAGCCACGCCCCCATCGCGCGGGCATGTTCAATAAAACAAATGGCGGTGCTATGCCATGAGAAGTAACAGCGGCCCCAGCGCAAAAGGTAACGAAGTGTTGCGTCTGCTGAAGAGGTGGCAGTAAGCATTGCGTGTTGTCAACTGTACCAGGCTAAAGCCGGTAAGCCCCGCCCCCACCCAATGCACGTGGCCAATCATACCAGGCTTAAGCCGGCGAGCCACGCCCCCTGCGCCGACCCAATGCTATGTAATTCACTGCAATGCAATTGATTTTTTGCCCTTAGTGGGAGTTGAACCCAGGACCCCAGCGCTGCAAGGCTACTGTGCTAACCACTGAGCCACCGTGCTGCCTCTACTCCAATGCAATTTAAATGAGGGCATGTTTAAAAAAACAAGTGGCGGTGCTATGTTATGAAAAGTAGCAGCCGCTTCAGCGCCAAAGGAAATGATGGGTTGCGTCTGCTGAAAAGGTGACAGTAAACATTGCATGTTGCCATAGTTGCACACTGTACCTGGCATGACGCGATAAGCCCCGCCCCCATGGCGGTAAGCCCCGCCCCCGGCACCGACGCTACGCAATGCACTGTGTGTTGCCGACTGTACCGGGCTTAAGCCGGTAAGCCCCGCCCCATCGCGGTAAGCCCCGCCCCCCGGCACCGACGCTACGCAACGCACTGCAAATTGCCGACTGTACCGGGCTTAAGCCGGTAAGCCCCGCCCCCATCGCGGTAAGCCCCGCCCCCGGCACCGACGCTATGCAATGCACTGCAAGTTGCCGACTGTACCGGGCTTAAGCCGGTAAGCCACGCCCCCATCGCGCGGGCATGTTCAATAAAACAAATGGCGGTGCTATGCCATGAGAAGTAACAGCGGCCCCAGCGCAAAAGGTAACGACGTGTTGCGTCTGCTGAAGAGGTGGCAGTAAGCATTGCGTGTTGTCAACTGTACCAGGCTAAAGCCGGTAAGCCCCGCCCCCACCCAATGCACGGGGCCAATCATACCAGGCTTAAGCCGGCGAGCCACGCCCCCTGCGCCGACCCAATGCTATGTAATTCACTGCAATGCAATTGGTTTTTTGCCCTTAGTGGGAGTTGAACCCAGGACCCCAGCGCTGCAAGGCTACTGTGCTAACCACTGAACCACCGTGCTGCCTCTACTCCAATGCAATTTAAATGAGGGCATGTTTGAAAAAACAAGTGGCGGTGCTATGTTATGAAAAGTAGCAGCCGCTTCAGCGCCAAAGGAAATGATGGGTTGCGTCTGCTGAAAAGGTGACAGTAAGCATTGCATGTTGCCATAGTTGCACACTGTACCTGGCATGACGCGGTAAGCCCCGCCCCCATGGCGGTAAGCCCCGCCCCCGGCACCGACGCTACGCAATGCACTGTGTGTTGCCGACTGTACAGGGCTTAAGCCGGTAAGCCCCGCCCCATTGCGGTAAGCCCCGCCCCCGGCACCGACGCTATGCAATGCACTGCATGTTTCCATCTGTACCGGGCTTAAGCCGGTAAGCCCCGCCCCATCGCGGTAAGCCCCGCCCCCGGCACCGACGCTACGCAATGCACTGCAAGTTGCCGACTGTACCGGGCTTAAGCCGGTAAGCCCCGCCCCCGGCACCGACGCTATGCAATGCACTGCAAGTTGCCGACTGTACCGGGCTTAAGCCGGTAAGCCCCGCCCCCGGCACCGACGCTATGCAATGCACTGCAAGTTGCCGACTGTACCGGGCTTAAGCCGGTAAGCCCCGCCCCATCGCGGTAAGCCCCGCCCCCCGGCACCGACGCTACGCACTGCACTGCAAATTGCCGACTGTACCGGGCTTAAGCCGGTAAGCCCCGCCCCATCGCGGTAAGCCCCGCCCCCGGCACCGACGCTATGCAATGCACAGCATGTTTCCATCTGTACCGGGCTTAAGCCGGTAAGCCCCGCCCCATCGCGGTAAGCCCCGCCCCCGGCACCGACGCTACGCAATGCACTGCAAGTTGCCGACTGTACCGGGCTTAAGCCGGTAAGCCCCGCCCCCGGCACCGACGCTATGCAATGCACTGCAAGTTGCCGACTGTACCGGGCTTAAGCCGGTAAGCCCCGCCCCCCGGCACCGACGCTATGCAATGCACTGCAAGTTGCCGACTGTACCGGGCTTAAGCCGGTAAGCCCCGCCCCATCGCGGTAAGCCCCGCCCCCCGGCACCGACGCGACGCAACGCACTGCAAATTGCCGACTGTACCGGGCTTAAGCCGGTAAGCCCCGCCCCCATCGCGGTAAGCCCCCCCCCCGGCACCGACGCTATGCAATGCACTGCAAGTTGCCGACTGTACCGGGCTTAAGCCGGTAAGCCACGCCCCCATCGCGCGGGCATGTTCAATAAAACAAATGGCGGTGCTATGCCATGAGAAGTAACAGCGGCCCCAGCGCAAAAGGTAACGAAGTGTTGCGTCTGCTGAAGAGGTGGCAGTAAGCATCGCGTGTTGTCAACTGTACCAGGCTAAAGCCGGTAAGCCCCGCCCCCACCCAATGCACGTGGCCAATCATACCAGGCTTAAGCCGGCGAGCCACGCCCCCTGCGCCGACCCAATGCTATGTAATTCACTGCAATGCAATTGGTTTTTTGCCCTTAGTGGGAGTTGAACCCAGGACCCCAGCGCTGCAAGGCTACTGTGCTAACCACTGAACCACCGTGCTGCCTCTACTCCAATGCAATTTAAATGAGGGCATGTTTAAAAAAACAAGTGGCGGTGCTATGTTATGAAAAGTAGCAGCCGCTTCAGCGCCAAAGGAAATGATGGGTTGCGTCTGCTGAAAAGGTGACAGTAAGCATTGCATGTTACCATAGTTGCACACTGTACCTGGCATGACGCGGTAAGCCCCGCCCCCATGGTGGTAAGCCCCGCCCCCGGCACCGACGCTACGCAATGCACTGTGTTTTGCCGACTGTACAGGGCTTAAGCCGGTAAGCCCCGCCCCATCGCGGTAAGCCCCGCCCCCGGCACCGACGCTATGCAATGCACTGCATGTTTCCCTCTGTACCGGGCTTAAGCCGGTAAGCCCCGCCCCATCGCGGTAAGCCCCGCCCCCGGCACCGACGCTATGCAATGCACTGCAAGTTGCCGACTGTACCGGGCTTAAGCCGGTAAGCCCCGCCCCCGGCACCGACGCTATGCAATGCACTGCAAGTTGCCGACTGTACCGGGCTTAAGCCGGTAAGCCCCGCCCCCGGCACCGACGCTATGCAAAGCACTGCAAGTTGCCGACTGTACCGGGCTTAAGCCGGTAAGCCCCGCCCCATCGCGGTAAGCCCCGCCCCCATCGCGGTAAGCCCCGCCCCCGGCACCGACGCTATGCAATGCACTGCAAGTTGCCGACTGTACCGGGCTTAAGCCGGTAAGCCACGCCCCCATCGCGCGGGCATGTTCAATAAAACAAATGGCGGTGCTATGCCATGAGAAGTAACAGCGGCCCCAGCGCAAAAGGTAACGAAGTGTTGCGTCTGCTGAAGAGGTGGCAGTAAGCATTGCGTGTTGTCAACTGTACCAGGCTAAAGCCGGTAAGCCCCGCCCCCACCCAATGCACGTGGCCAATCATACCAGGCTTAAGCCGGCGAGCCACGCCCCCTGCGCCGACCCAATGCTATGTAATTCACTGCAATGCAATTGGTTTTTTGCCCTTAGTGGGAGTTGAACCCAGGACCCCAGCGCTGCAAGGCTACTGTGCTAACCACTGAACCACCGTGCTGCCTCTACTCCAATGCAATTTAAATGAGGGCATGTTTAAAAAAACAAGTGGCGGTGCTATGTTATGAAAAGTAGCAGCCGCTTCAGCGCCAAAGGAAATGATGGGTTGCGTCTGCTGAAGAGGTGACAGTAAGCATTGCATGTTACCATAGTTGCACACTGTACCTGGCATGACGCGGTAAGCCCCGCCCCCATGGCGGTAAGCCCCGCCCCCGGCACCGACAATACGCAATGCACTGTGTGTTGCCGACTGTACAGGGCTTAAGCCGGTAAGCCCCGCCCCATCGCGGTAAGCCCCGCCCCCGGCACCGACGCTATGCAATGCACTGCATGTTTCCATCTGTACCGGGCTTAAGCCGGTAAGCCCCGCCCCATCGCGGTAAGCCCCGCCCCCGGCACCGACGCTACGCAATGCACTGCAAGTTGCCGACTGTACCGGGCTTAAGCCGGTAAGCCCCGCCCCCGGCACCGACGCTATGCAATGCACTGCAAGTTGCCGACTGTACCGGGCTTAAGCCGGTAAGCCCCGCCCCCGGCACCGACGCTATGCAATGCACTGCAAGTTGCCGACTGTACCGGGCTTAAGCCGGTAAGCCCCGCCCCATCGCGGTAAGCCCCGCCCCCCGGCACCGACGCTACGCAACGCACTGCAAATTGCCGACTGTACCGGGCTTAAGCCGGTAAGCCCCGCCCCCATCGCGGTAAGCCCCGCCCCCGGCACCGACGCTATGCAATGCACTGCAAGTTGCCGACTGTACCGGGCTTAAGCCGGTAAGCCACGCCCCCATCGCGCGGGCATGTTCAATAAAACAAATGGCGGTGCTATGCCATGAGAAGTAACAGCGGCCCCAGCGCAAAAGGTAACGAAGTGTTGCGTCTGCTGAAGAGGTGGCAGTAAGCATTGCGTGTTGTCAACTGTACCAGGCTAAAGCCGGTAAGCCCCGCCCCCACCCAATGCACGTGGCCAATCATACCAGGCTTAAGCCGGCGAGCCACGCCCCCTGCGCCGACCCAATGCTATGTAATTCACTGCAATGCAATTGATTTTTTGCCCTTAGTGGGAGTTGAACCCAGGACCCCAGCGCTGCAAGGCTACTGTGCTAACCACTGAGCCACCGTGCTGCCTCTACTCCAATGCAATTTAAATGAGGGCATGTTTAAAAAACAAGTGGCGGTGCTATGTTATGAAAAGTAGCAGCCGCTTCAGCGCCAAAGGAAATGATGGGTTGCGTCTGCTGAAAAGGTGACAGTAAACATTGCATGTTGCCATAGTTGCACACTGTACCTGGCATGACGCGATAAGCCCCGCCCCCATGGCGGTAAGCCCCGCCCCCGGCACCGACGCTACGCAATGCACTGTGTGTTGCCGACTGTACCGGGCTTAAGCCGGTAAGCCCCGCCCCATCGCGGTAAGCCCCGCCCCCCGGCACCGACGCTACGCAACGCACTGCAAATTGCCGACTGTACCGGGCTTAAGCCGGTAAGCCCCGCCCCCATCGCGGTAAGCCCCGCCCCCGGCACCGACGCTATGCAATGCACTGCAAGTTGCCGACTGTACCGGGCTTAAGCCGGTAAGCCACGCCCCCATCGCGCGGGCATGTTCAATAAAACAAATGGCGGTGCTATGCCATGAGAAGTAACAGCGGCCCCAGCGCAAAAGGTAACGAAGTGTTGCGTCTGCTGAAGAGGTGGCAGTAAGCATTGCGTGTTGTCAACTGTACCAGGCTAAAGCCGGTAAGCCCCGCCCCCACCCAATGCACGGGGCCAATCATACCAGGCTTAAGCCGGCGAGCCACGCCCCCTGCGCCGACCCAAAGCTATGTAATTCACTGCAATGCAATTGGTTTTTTGCCCTTAGTGGGAGTTGAACCCAGGACCCCAGCGCTGCAAGGCTACTGTGCTAACCACTGAACCACCGTGCTGCCTCTACTCCAATGCAATTTAAATGAGGGCATGTTTTAAAAAACAAGTGGCGGTGCTATGTTATGAAAAGTAGCAGCCGCTTCAGCGCCAAAGGAAATGATGGGTTGCGTCTGCTGAAAAGGTGACAGTAAGCATTGCATGTTGCCATAGTTGCACACTGTACCTGGCATGACGCGGTAAGCCCCGCCCCCATGGCGGTAAGCCCCGCCCCCGGCACCGACGCTACGCAATGCACTGTGTGTTGCCGACTGTACAGGGCTTAAGCCGGTACGCCCCGCCCCATTGCGGTAAGCCCCGCCCCCGGCACCGACGCTATGCAATGCACTGCATGTTTCCATCTGTACCGGGCTTAAGCCGGTAAGCCCCGCCCCATCGCGGTAAGCCCCGCCCCCGGCACCGACGCTACGCAATGCACTGCAAGTTGCCGACTGTACCGGGCTTAAGCCGGTAAGCCCCGCCCCCGGCACCGACGCTATGCAATGCACTGCAAGTTGCCGACTGTACCGGGCTTAAGCCGGTAAGCCCCGCCCCCGGCACCGACGCTATGCAATGCACTGCAAGTTGCCGACTGTACCGGGCTTAAGCCGGTAAGCCCCGCCCCATCGCGGTAAGCCCCGCCCCCGGCACCGACGCTACGCAATGCACTGCAAGTTGCCGACTGTACCGGGCTTAAGCCGGTAAGCCCCGCCCCCGGCACCGACGCTATGCAATGCACTGCAAGTTGCCGACTGTACCGGGCTTAAGCCGGTAAGCCCCGCCCCCGGCACCGACGCTATGCAATGCACTGCAAGTTGCCGACTGTACCGGGCTTAAGCCGGTAAGCCCCGCCCCAACGCGGGAAGGCCCCCCCCCCGGCACCGACGCTACGCACTGCACTGCAATTTGCCGACTGTACCGGGCTTAAGCCGGTAAGCCCCGCCCCCATCGCGGTAAGCCCCGCCCCCGGCACCGACGCTATGCAATGCACTGCAAGTTGCCGACTGTACCGGGCTTAAGCCGGTAAGCCACGCCCCCATCGCGCGGGCATGTTCAATAAAACAAATGGCGGTGCTATGCCATGAGAAGTAACAGCGGCCCCAGCGCAAAAGGTAACGAAGTGTTGCGTCTGCTGAAGAGGTGGCAGTAAGCATTGCGTGTTGTCAACTGTACCAGGCTAAAGCCGGTAAGCCCCGCCCCCACCCACTGCACGTGGCCAATCATACCAGGCTTAAGCCGGCGAGCCACGCCCCCTGCGCCGACCCAATGCTATGTAATTCACTGCAATGCAATTGATTTTTTGCCCTTAGTGGGAGTTGAACCCAGGACCCCAGCGCTGCAAGGCTACTGTGCTAACCACTGAGCCACCGTGCTGCCTCTACTCCAATGCAATTTAAATGAGGGCATGTTTAAAAAAACAAGTGGCGGTGCTATGTTATGAAAAGTAGCAGCCGCTTCAGCGCCAAAGGAAATGATGGGTTGCGTCTGCTGAAAAGGTGACAGTAAACATTGCATGTTGCCATAGTTGCACACTGTACCTGGCATGACGCGATAAGCCCCGCCCCCATGGCGGTAAGCCCCGCCCCCGGCACCGACGCTACGCAATGCACTGTGTGTTGCCGACTGTACCGGGCTTAAGCCGGTAAGCCCCGCCCCATCGCGGTAAGCCCCGCCCCCCGGCACCGACGCTACGCAACGCACTGCAAATTGCCGACTGTACCGGGCTTAAGCCGGTAAGCCCCGCCCCCAGCGCGGTAAGCCCCGCCCCCGGCACCGACGCTATGCAATGCACTGCAAGTAGCCGACTGTACCGGGCTTAAGCCGGTAAGCCACGCCCCCATCGCGCGGGCATGTTCAATAAAACAAATGGCGGTGCTATGCCATGAGAAGTAACAGCGGCCCCAGCGCAAAAGGTAACGAAGTGTTGCGTCTGCTGAAGAGGTGGCAGTAAGCATTGCGTGTTGTCAACTGTACCAGGCTAAAGCCGGTAAGCCCCGCCCCCACCCAATGCACGGGGCCAATCATACCAGGCTTAAGCCGGCGAGCCACGCCCCCTGCGCCGACCCAATGCTATGTAATTCACTGCAATGCAATTGGTTTTTTGCCCTTAGTGGGAGTTGAACCCAGGACCCCAGCGCTGCAAGGCTACTGTGCTAACCACTGAACCACCGTGCTGCCTCTACTCCAATGCAATTTAAATGAGGGCATGTTTTAAAAAACAAGTGGCGGTGCTATGTTATGAAAAGTAGCAGCCGCTTCAGCGCCAAAGGAAATGATGGGTTGCGTCTGCTGAAAAGGTGACAGTAAGCATTGCATGTTGCCATAGTTGCACACTGTACCTGGCATGACGCGGTAAGCCCCGCCCCCATGGCGGTAAGCCCCGCCCCCGGCACCGACGCTACGCAATGCACTGTGTGTTGCCGACTGTACAGGGCTTAAGCCGGTAAGCCCCGCCCCATTGCGGTAAGCCCCGCCCCCGGCACCGACGCTATGCAATGCACTGCATGTTTCCATCTGTACCGGGCTTAAGCCGGTAAGCCCCGCCCCATCGCGGTAAGCCCCGCCCCCGGCACCGACGCTACGCAATGCACTGCAAGTTGCCGACTGTACCGGGCTTAAGCCGGTAAGCCCCGCCCCCGGCACCGACGCTATGCAATGCACTGCAAGTTGCCGACTGTACCGGGCTTAAGCCGGTAAGCCCCGCCCCCGGCACCGACGCTATGCAATGCACTGCAAGTTGCCGACTGTACCGGGCTTAAGCCGGTAAGCCCCGCCCCATCGCGGTAAGCCCCGCCCCCCGGCACCGACGCTACGCACTGCACTGCAAATTGCCGACTGTACCGGGCTTAAGCCGGTAAGCCCCGCCCCATCGCGGTAAGCCCCGCCCCCGGCACCGACGCTATGCAATGCACTGCATGTTTCCATCTGTACCGGGCTTAAGCCGGTAAGCCCCGCCCCATCGCGGTAAGCCCCGCCCCCGGCACCGACGCTACGCAATGCACTGCAAGTTGCCGACTGTACCGGGCTTAAGCCGGTAAGCCCCGCCCCCGGCACCGACGCTATGCAATGCACTGCAAGTTGCCGACTGTACCGGGCTTAAGCCGGTAAGCCCCGCCCCCGGCACCGACGCTATGCAATGCACTGCAAGTTGCCGACTGTACCGGGCTTAAGCCGGTAAGCCCCGCCCCATCGCGGTAAGCCCCGCCCCCCGGCACCGACGCTACGCAACGCACTGCAAATTGCCGACTGTACCGGGCTTAAGCCGGTAAGCCCCGCCCCCATCGCGGTAAGCCCCGCCCCCGGCACCGACGCTATGCAATGCACTGCAAGTTGCCGACTGTACCGGGCTTAAGCCGGTAAGCCACGCCCCCATCGCGCGGGCATGTTCAATAAAACAAATGGCGGTGCTATGCCATGAGAAGTAACAGCGGCCCCAGCGCAAAAGGTAACGAAGTGTTGCGTCTGCTGAAGAGGTGGCAGTAAGCATCGCGTGTTGTCAACTGTACCAGGCTAAAGCCGGTAAGCCCCGCCCCCACCCAATGCACGTGGCCAATCATACCAGGCTTAAGCCGGCGAGCCACGCCCCCTGCGCCGACCCAATGCTATGTAATTCACTGCAATGCAATTGGTTTTTTGCCCTTAGTGGGAGTTGAACCCAGGACCCCAGCGCTGCAAGGCTACTGTGCTAACCACTGAACCACCGTGCTGCCTCTACTCCAATGCAATTTAAATGAGGGCATGTTTAAAAAAACAAGTGGCGGTGCTATGTTATGAAAAGTAGCAGCCGCTTCAGCGCCAAAGGAAATGATGGGTTGCGTCTGCTGAAAAGGTGACAGTAAGCATTGCATGTTACCATAGTTGCACACTGTACCTGGCATGACGCGGTAAGCCCCGCCCCCATGGTGGTAAGCCCCGCCCCCGGCACCGACGCTACGCAATGCACTGTGTTTTGCCGACTGTACAGGGCTTAAGCCGGTAAGCCCCGCCCCATCGCGGTAAGCCCCGCCCCCGGCACCGACGCTATGCAATGCACTGCATGTTTCCATCTGTACCGGGCTTAAGCCGGTAAGCCCCGCCCCCATCGCGGTAAGCCCCGCCCCCGGCACCGACGCTATGCAATGCACTGCAAGTTGCCGACTGTACCGGGCTTAAGCCGGTAAGCCACGCCCCCATCGCGCGGGCATGTTCAATAAAACAAATGGCGGTGCTATGCCATGAGAAGTAACAGCGGCCCCAGCGCAAAAGGTAACGAAGTGTTGCGTCTGCTGAAGAGGTGGCAGTAAGCATTGCGTGTTGTCAACTGTACCAGGCTAAAGCCGGTAAGCCCCGCCCCCACCCAATGCACGTGGCCAATCATACCAGGCTTAAGCCGGCGAGCCACGCCCCCTGCACCGACCCAATGCTATGTAATTCACTGCAATGCAATTGGTTTTTTGCCCTTAGTGGGAGTTGAACCCAGGACCCCAGCGCTGCAAGGCTACTGTGCTAACCACTGAACCACCGTGCTGCCTCTACTCCAATGCAATTTAAATGAGGGCATGTTAAAAAAACAAGTGGCGGTGCTATGTTATGAAAAGTAGCAGCCGCTTCAGCGCCAAAGGAAATGATGGGTTGCGTCTGCTGAAGAGGTGACAGTAAGCATTGCATGTTACCATAGTTGCACACTGTACCTGGCATGACGCGGTAAGCCCCGCCCCCATGGCGGTAAGCCCCGCCCCCGGCACCGACAATACGCAATGCACTGTGTGTTGCCGACTGTACAGGGCTTAAGCCGGTAAGCCCCGCCCCATCGCGGTAAGCCCCGCCCCCGGCACCGACGCTATGCAATGCACTGCATGTTTCCATCTGTACCGGGCTTAAGCCGGTAAGCCCCGCCCCATCGCGGTAAGCCCCGCCCCCGGCACCGACGCTACGCAATGCACTGCAAGTTGCCGACTGTACCGGGCTTAAGCCGGTAAGCCCCGCCCCCGGCACCGACGCTATGCAATGCACTGCAAGTTGCCGACTGTACCGGGCTTAAGCCGGTAAGCCCCGCCCCCGGCACCGACGCTATGCAATGCACTGCAAGTTGCCGACTGTACCGGGCTTAAGCCGGTAAGCCCCGCCCCATCGCGGTAAGCCCCGCCCCCCGGCACCGACGCTACGCAACGCACTGCAAATTGCCGACGGTACCGGGCTTAAGCCGGTAAGCCCCGCCCCCATCGCGGTAAGCCCCGCCCCCGGCACCGACGCTATGCAATGCACTGCAAGTTGCCGACTGTACCGGGCTTAAGCCGGTAAGCCACGCCCCCATCGCGCGGGCATGTTCAATAAAACAAATGGCGATGCTATGCCATGAGAAGTAACAGCGGCCCCAGCGCAAAAGGTAACGAAGTGTTGCGTCTGCTGAAGAGGTGGCAGTAAGCATCGCGTGTTGTCAACTGTACCAGGCTAAAGCCGGTAAGCCCCGCCCCCACCCAATGCACGTGGCCAATCATACCAGGCTTAAGCCGGCGAGCCACGCCCCCTGCGCCGACCCAATGCTATGTAATTCACTGCAATGCAATTGGTTTTTTGCCCTTAGTGGGAGTTGAACCCAGGACCCCAGCGCTGCAAGGCTACTGTGCTAACCACTGAACCACCGTGCTGCCTCTACTCCAATGCAATTTAAATGAGGGCATGTTTAAAAAAACAAGTGGCGGTGCTATGTTATGAAAAGTAGCAGCCGCTTCAGCGCCAAAGGAAATGATGGGTTGCGTCTGCTGAAAAGGTGACAGTAAGCATTGCATGTTGCCATAGTTGCACACTGTACCTGGCATGACGCGGTAAGCCCCGCCCCCATGGCGGTAAGCCCCGCCCCCGGCACCGACGCTACGCAATGCACTGTGTGTTGCCTACTGTACAGGGCTTAAGCCGGTAAGCCCCGCCCCATCGCGGTAAGCCCCGCCCCCGGCACCGACGCTATGCAATGCACTGCATGTTTCCATCTGTACCGGGCTTAAGCCGGTAAGCCCCGCCCCATCGCGGTAAGCCCCGCCCCCGGCACCGACGCTACGCAATGCACTGCAAGTTGCCGACTGTACCGGGCTTAAGCCGGTAAGCCCCGCCCCCGGCACCGACGCTATGCAATGCACTGCAAGTTGCCGACTGTACCGGGCTTAAGCCGGTAAGCCCCGCCCCCGGCACCGACGCTATGCAATGCACTGCAAGTTGCCGACTGTACCGGGCTTAAGCCGGTAAGCCCCGCCCCATCGCGGTAAGCCCCCCCCCCCGGCACCGACGCTACGCACTGCACTGCAAATTGCCGACTGTACCGGGCTTAAGCCGGTAAGCCCCGCCCCCATCGCGGTAAGCCCCGCCCCCGGCACAGACGCTATGCAATGCACTGCAAGTTGCCGACTGTACCGGGCTTAAGCCGGTAAGCCACGCCCCCATCGCGCGGGCATGTTCAATAAAACAAATGGCGGTGCTATGCCATGAGAAGTAACAGCGGCCCCAGCGCAAAAGGTAACGAAGTGTTGCGTCTGCTGAAGAGGTGGCAGTAAGCATTGCGTGTTGTCAACTGTACCAGGCTAAAGCCGGTAAGCCCCGCCCCCACCCAATGCACGTGGCCAATCATACCAGGCTTAAGCCGGCGAGCCACGCCCCCTGCGCCGACCCAATGCTATGTAATTCACTGCAATGCAATTGATTTTTTTGCCCTTAGTGGGAGTTGAACCCAGGACCCCAGCGCTGCAAGGCTACTGTGCTAACCACTGAGCCACCGTGCTGCCTCTACTCCAATGCAATTTAAATGAGGGCATGTTTAAAAAAACAAGTGGCGGTGCTATGTTATGAAAAGTAGCAGCCGCTTCAGCGCCAAAGGAAATGATGGGTTGCGTCTGCTGAAAAGGTGACAGTAAACATTGCATGTTGCCATAGTTGCACACTGTACCTGGCATGACGCGATAAGCCCCGCCCCCATGGCGGTAAGCCCCGCCCCCGGCACCGACGCTATGCAATGCACTGCAAGTTGCCGACTGTACCGGGCTTAAGCCGGTAAGCCCCGCCCCCGGCACCGACGCTATGCAATGCACTGCAAGTTGCCGACTGTACCGGGCTTAAGCCGGTAAGCCCCGCCCCATCGCGGTAAGCCCCCCCCCCCGGCACCGACGCTACGCACTGCACTGCAAATTGCCGACTGTACCGGGCTTAAGCCGGTAAGCCCCGCCCCCATCGCGGTAAGCCCCGCCCCCGGCACCGACGCTATGCAATGCACTGCAAGTTGCCGACTGTACCGGGCTTAAGCCGGTAAGCCACGCCCCCATCGCGCGGGCATGTTCAATAAAACAAATGGCGGTGCTATGCCATGAGAAGTAACAGCGGCCCCAGCGCAAAAGGTAACGAAGTGTTGCGTCTGCTGAAGAGGTGGCAGTAAGCATTGCGTGTTGTCAACTGTACCAGGCTAAAGCCGGTAAGCCCCGCCCCCACCCAATGCACGTGGCCAATCATACCAGGCTTAAGCCGGCGAGCCACGCCCCCTGCGCCGACCCAATGCTATGTAATTCACTGCAATGCAATTGGTTTTTTGCCCTTAGTGGGAGTTGAACCCAGGACCCCAGCGCTGCAAGGCTACTGTGCTAACCACTGAGCCACCGTGCTGCCTCTACTCCAATGCAATTTAAATGAGGGCATGTTTAAAAAAACAAGTGGCGGTGCTATGTTATGAAAAGTAGCAGCCGCTTCAGCGCCAAAGGAAATGATGGGTTGCGTCTGCTGAAAAGGTGACAGTAAACATTGCATGTTGCCATAGTTGCACACTGTACCTGGCATGACGCGATAAGCCCCGCCCCCATGGCGGTAAGCCCCGCCCCCGGCACCGACGCTACGCAATGCACTGTGTGTTGCCGACTGTACCGGGCTTAAGCCGGTAAGCCCCGCCCCATCGCGGTAAGCCCCGCCCCCCGGCACCGACGCTACGCAACGCACTGCAAATTGCCGACTGTACCGGGCTTAAGCCGGTAAGCCCCGCCCCCATCGCGGTAAGCCCCGCCCCCGGCACCGACGCTATGCAATGCACTGCAAGTTGCCGACTGTACCGGGCTTAAGCCGGTAAGCCACGCCCCCATCGCGCGGGCATGTTCAATAAAACAAATGGCGGTGCTATGCCATGAGAAGTAACAGCGGCCCCAGCGCAAAAGGTAACGACGTGTTGCGTCTGCTGAAGAGGTGGCAGTAAGCATTGCGTGTTGTCAACTGTACCAGGCTAAAGCCGGTAAGCCCCGCCCCCACCCAATGCACGGGGCCAATCATACCAGGCTTAAGCCGGCGAGCCACGCCCCCTGCGCCGACCCAATGCTATGTAATTCACTGCAATGCAATTGGTTTTTTGCCCTTAGTGGGAGTTGAACCCAGGACCCCAGCGCTGCAAGGCTACTGTGCTAACCACTGAACCACCGTGCTGCCTCTACTCCAATGCAATTTAAATGAGGGCATGTTTTAAAAAACAAGTGGCGGTGCTATGTTATGAAAAGTAGCAGCCGCTTCAGCGCCAAAGGAAATGATGGGTTGCGTCTGCTGAAAAGGTGACAGTAAGCATTGCATGTTGCCATAGTTGCACACTGTACCTGGCATGACGCGGTAAGCCCCGCCCCCATGGCGGTAAGCCCCGCCCCCGGCACCGACGCTACGCAATGCACTGTGTGTTGCCGACTGTACAGGGCTTAAGCCGGTAAGCCCCGCCCCATTGCGGTAAGCCCCGCCCCCGGCACCGACGCTATGCAATGCACTGCATGTTTCCATCTGTACCGGGCTTAAGCCGGTAAGCCCCGCCCCATCGCGGTAAGCCCCGCCCCCGGCACCGACGCTACGCAATGCACTGCAAGTTGCCGACTGTACCGGGCTTAAGCCGGTAAGCCCCGCCCCCGGCACCGACGCTATGCAATGCACTGCAAGTTGCCGACTGTACCGGGCTTAAGCCGGTAAGCCCCGCCCCCGGCACCGACGCTATGCAATGCACTGCAAGTTGCCGACTGTACCGGGCTTAAGCCGGTAAGCCCCGCCCCATCGCGGTAAGCCCCGCCCCCGGCACCGACGCTACGCAATGCACTGCAAGTTGCCGACTGTACCGGGCTTAAGCCGGTAAGCCCCGCCCCCGGCACCGACGCTATGCAATGCACTGCAAGTTGCCGACTGTACCGGGCTTAAGCCGGTAAGCCCCGCCCCCGGCACCGACGCTATGCAATGCACTGCAAGTTGCCGACTGTACCGGGCTTAAGCCGGTAAGCCCCGCCCCATCGCGGTAAGCCCCCCCCCCGGCACCGACGCTACGCACTGCACTGCAAATTGCCGACTGTACCGGGCTTAAGCCGGTAAGCCCCGCCCCCATCGCGGTAAGCCCCGCCCCCGGCACCGACGCTATGCAATGCACTGCAAGTTGCCGACTGTACCGGGCTTAAGCCGGTAAGCCACGCCCCCATCGCGCGGGCATGTTCAATAAAACAAATGGCGGTGCTATGCCATGAGAAGTAACAGCGGCCCCAGCGCAAAAGGTAACGAAGTGTTGCGTCTGCTTAAGAGGTGTCTGTAAGCATTGCGTGTTGTCTACTGTACCAGGCTAAAGCCGGTAAGCCCCGCCCCCACCCAATGCACGTGGCCAATCATACCAGGCTTAAGCCGGCGAGCCACGCCCCCTGCGCCGACCCAATGCTATGTAATTCACTGCAATGCAATTGATTTTTTGCCCTTAGTGGGAGTTGAACCCAGGACCCCAGCGCTGCAAGGCTACTGTGCTAACCACTGAGCCACCGTGCTGCCTCTACTCCAATGCAATTTAAATGAGGGCATGTTTAAAAAAACAAGTGGCGGTGCTATGTTATGAAAAGTAGCAGCCGCTTCAGCGCCAAAGGAAATGATGGGTTGCGTCTGCTGAAAAGGTGACAGTAAACATTGCATGTTGCCATAGTTGCACACTGTACCTGGCATGACGCGATAAGCCCCGCCCCCATGGCGGTAAGCCCCGCCCCCGGCACCGACGCTAAGCAATGCACTGAGTGTTGCCGACTGTACCGGGCTTAAGCCGGTAAGCCCCGCCCCATCGCGGTAAGCCCCGCCCCCCGGCACCGACGCTACGCAACGCACTGCAAATTGCCGACTGTACCGGGCTTAAGCCGGTAAGCCCCGCCCCCGTCGCGGTAAGCCCCGCCCCCGGCACCGACGCTATGCAATGCACTGCAAGTTGCCGACTGTACCGGGCTTAAGCCGGTAAGCCACGCCCCCATCGCGCGGGCATGTTCAATAAAACAAATGGCGGTGCTATGCCATGAGAAGTAACAGCGGCCCCAGCGCAAAAGGTAACGAAGTGTTGCGTCTGCTGAAGAGGTGGCAGTAAGCATTGCGTGTTGTCAACTGTACCAGGCTAAAGCCGGTAAGCCCCGCCCCCACCCAATGCACGGGGCCAATCATACCAGGCTTAAGCCGGCGAGCCACGCCCCCTGCGCCGACCCAATGCTATGTAATTCACTGCAATGCAATTGGTTTTTTGCCCTTAGTGGGAGTTGAACCCAGGACCCCAGCGCTGCAAGGCTACTGTGCTAACCACTGAACCACCGTGCTGCCTCTACTCCAATGCAATTTAAATGAGGGCATGTTTTAAAAAACAAGTGGCGGTGCTATGTTATGAAAAGTAGCAGCCGCTTCAGCGCCAAAGGAAATGATGGGTTGCGTCTGCTGAAAAGGTGACAGTAAGCATTGCATGTTGCCATAGTTGCACACTGTACCTGGCATGACGCGGTAAGCCCCGCCCCCATGGCGGTAAGCCCCGCCCCCGGCACCGACGCTACGCAATGCACTGTGTGTTGCCGACTGTACAGGGCTTAAGCCGGTAAGCCCCGCCCCATTGCGGTAAGCCCCGCCCCCGGCACCGACGCTATGCAATGCACTGCATGTTTCCATCTGTACCGGGCTTAAGCCGGTAAGCCCCGCCCCATCGCGGTAAGCCCCGCCCCCGGCACCGACGCTACGCAATGCACTGCAAGTTGCCGACTGTACCGGGCTTAAGCCGGTAAGCCCCGCCCCCGGCACCGACGCTATGCAATGCACTGCAAGTTGCCGACTGTACCGGGCTTAAGCCGGTAAGCCCCGCCCCCGGCACCGACGCTATGCAATGCACTGCAAGTTGCCGACTGTACCGGGCTTAAGCCGGTAAGCCCCGCCCCATCGCGGTAAGCCCCGCCCCCCGGCACCGACGCTACGCACTGCACTGCAAATTGCCGACTGTACCGGGCTTAAGCCGGTAAGCCCCGCCCCATCGCGGTAAGCCCCGCCCCCGGCACCGACGCTATGCAATGCACTGCATGTTTCCATCTGTACCGGGCTTAAGCCGGTAAGCCCCGCCCCATCGCGGTAAGCCCCGCCCCCGGCACCGACGCTACGCAATGCACTGCAAGTTGCCGACTGTACCGGGCTTAAGCCGGTAAGCCCCGCCCCCGGCACCGACGCTATGCAATGCACTGCAAGTTGCCGACTGTACCGGGCTTAAGCCGGTAAGCCCCGCCCCCGGCACCGACGCTATGCAATGCACTGCAAGTTGCCGACTGTACCGGGCTTAAGCCGGTAAGCCCCGCCCCATCGCGGTAAGCCCCGCCCCCCGGCACCGACGCTACGCAACGCACTGCAAATTGCCGACTGTACCGGGCTTAAGCCGGTAAGCCCCGCCCCCATCGCGGTAAGCCCCGCCCCCGGCACCGACGCTATGCAATGCACTGCAAGTTGCCGACTGTACCGGGCTTAAGCCGGTAAGCCACGCCCCCATCGCGCGGGCATGTTCAATAAAACAAATGGCGGTGCTATGCCATGAGAAGTAACAGCGGCCCCAGCGCAAAAGGTAACGAAGTGTTGCGTCTGCTGAAGAGGTGGCAGTAAGCATCGCGTGTTGTCAACTGTACCAGGCTAAAGCCGGTAAGCCCCGCCCCCACCCAATGCACGTGGCCAATCATACCAGGCTTAAGCCGGCGAGCCACGCCCCCTGCGCCGACCCAATGCTATGTAATTCACTGCAATGCAATTGGTTTTTTGCCCTTAGTGGGAGTTGAACCCAGGACCCCAGCGCTGCAAGGCTACTGTGCTAACCACTGAACCACCGTGCTGCCTCTACTCCAATGCAATTTAAATGAGGGCATGTTTAAAAAAACAAGTGGCGGTGCTATGTTATGAAAAGTAGCAGCCGCTTCAGCGCCAAAGGAAATGATGGGTTGCGTCTGCTGAAAAGGTGACAGTAAGCATTGCATGTTGCCATAGTTGCACACTGTACCTGGCATGACGCGGTAAGCCCCGCCCCCATGGCGGTAAGCCCCGCCCCCGGCACCGACGCTACGCAATGCACTGTGTTTTGCCGACTGTACAGGGCTTAAGCCGGTAAGCCCCGCCCCATCGCGGTAAGCCCCGCCCCCGGCACCGACGCTATGCAATGCACTGCATGTTTCCATCTGTACCGGGCTTAAGCCGGTAAGCCCCGCCCCATCGCGGTAAGCCCCGCCCCCGGCACCGACGCTATGCAATGCACTGCAAGTTGCCGACTGTACCGGGCTTAAGCCGGTAAGCCCCGCCCCCGGCACCGACGCTATGCAATGCACTGCAAGTTGCCGACTGTACCGGGCTTAAGCCGGTAAGCCCCGCCCCCGGCACCGACGCTACGCAATGCACTGCAAGTTGCCGACTGTACCGGGCTTAAGCCGGTAAGCCCCGCCCCATCGCGGTAAGCCCCGCCCCCATCGCGGTAAGCCCCGCCCCCGGCACCGACGCTATGCAATGCACTGCAAGTTGCCGACTGTACCGGGCTTAAGCCGGTAAGCCACGCCCCCATCGCGCGGGCATGTTCAATAAAACAAATGGCGGTGCTATGCCATGAGAAGTAACAGCGGCCCCAGCGCAAAAGGTAACGAAGTGTTGCGTCTGCTGAAGAGGTGGCAGTAAGCATTGCGTGTTGTCAACTGTACCAGGCTAAAGCCGGTAAGCCCCGCCCCCACCCAATGCACGTGGCCAATCATACCAGGCTTAAGCCGGCGAGCCACGCCCCCTGCGCCGACCCAATGCTATGTAATTCACTGCAATGCAATTGGTTTTTTGCCCTTAGTGGGAGTTGAACCCAGGACCCCAGCGCTGCAAGGCTACTGTGCTAACCACTGAACCACCGTGCTGCCTCTACTCCAATGCAATTTAAATGAGGGCATGTTTAAAAAAACAAGTGGCGGTGCTATGTTATGAAAAGTAGCAGCCGCTTCAGCGCCAAAGGAAATGATGGGTTGCGTCTGCTGAAGAGGTGACAGTAAGCATTGCATGTTACCATAGTTGCACACTGTACCTGGCATGACGCGGTAAGCCCCGCCCCCATGGCGGTAAGCCCCGCCCCCGGCACCGACGCTACGCAATGCACTGTGTGTTGCCTACTGTACAGGGCTTAAGCCGGTAAGCCCCGCCCCATCGCGGTAAGCCCCGCCCCCGGCACCGACGCTATGCAATGCACTGCATGTTTCCATCTGTACCGGGCTTAAGCCGGTAAGCCCCGCCCCATCGCGGTAAGCCCCGCCCCCGGCACCGACGCTACGCAATGCACTGCAAGTTGCCGACTGTACCGGGCTTAAGCCGGTAAGCCCCGCCCCCGGCACCGACGCTATGCAATGCACTGCAAGTTGCCGACTGTACCGGGCTTAAGCCGGTAAGCCCCGCCCCCGGCACCGACGCTATGCAATGCACTGCAAGTTGCCGACTGTACCGGGCTTAAGCCGGTAAGCCCCGCCCCATCGCGGTAAGCCCCGCCCCCCGGCACCGACGCTACGCAACGCACTGCAAATTGCCGACTGTACCGGGCTTAAGCCGGTAAGCCCCGCCCCCATCGCGGTAAGCCCCGCCCCCGGCACCGACGCTACGCAATGCACTGCAAGTTGCCGACTGTACCGGGCTTAAGCCGGTAAGCCACGCCCCCATCGCGCGGGCATGTTCAATAAAACAAATGGCGATGCTATGCCATGAGAAGTAACAGCGGCCCCAGCGCAAAAGGTAACGAAGTGTTGCGTCTGCTGAAGAGGTGGCAGTAAGCATCGCGTGTTGTCAACTGTACCAGGCTAAAGCCGGTAAGCCCCGCCCCCACCCAATGCACGTGGCCAATCATACCAGGCTTAAGCCGGCGAGCCACGCCCCCTGCGCCGACCCAATGCTATGTAATTCACTGCAATGCAATTGGTTTTTTGCCCTTAGTGGGAGTTGAACCCAGGACCCCAGCGCTGCAAGGCTACTGTGCTAACCACTGAACCACCGTGCTGCCTCTACTCCAATGCAATTTAAATGAGGGCATGTTTAAAAAAACAAGTGGCGGTGCTATGTTATGAAAAGTAGCAGCCGCTTCAGCGCCAAAGGAAATGATGGGTTGCGTCTGCTGAAAAGGTGACAGTAAGCATTGCATGTTGCCATAGTTGCACACTGTACCTGGCATGACGCGGTAAGCCCCGCCCCCATGGCGGTAAGCCCCGCCCCCGGCACCGACGCAACGCAATGCACTGTGTGTTGCCTACTGTACAGGGCTTAAGCCGGTAAGCCCCGCCCCATCGCGGTAAGCCCCGCCCCCGGCACCGACGCTATGCAATGCACTGCATGTTTCCATCTGTACCGGGCTTAAGCCGGTAAGCCCCGCCCCATCGCGGTAAGCCCCGCCCCCGGCACCGACGCTACGCAATGCACTGCAAGTTGCCGACTGTACCGGGCTTAAGCCGGTAAGCCCCGCCCCCGGCACCGACGCTATGCAATGCACTGCAAGTTGCCGACTGTACCGGGCTTAAGCCGGTAAGCCCCGCCCCCGGCACCGACGCTATGCAATGCACTGCAAGTTGCCGACTGTACCGGGCTTAAGCCGGTAAGCCCCGCCCCAACGCGGTAAGCCCCCCCCCCCGGCACCGACGCTACGCACTGCACTGCAACTTGCCGACTGTACCGGGCTTAAGCCGGTAAGCCCCGCCCCCATCGCGGTAAGCCCCGCCCCCGGCACCGACGCTATGCAATGCACTGCAAGTTGCCGACTGTACCGGGCTTAAGCCGGTAAGCCACGCCCCCATCGCGCGGGCATGTTCAATAAAACAAATGGCGGTGCTATGCCATGAGAAGTAACAGCGGCCCCAGCGCAAAAGGTAACGAAGTGTTGCGTCTGCTGAAGAGGTGGCAGTAAGCATTGCGTGTTGTCAACTGTACCAGGCTAAAGCCGGTAAGCCCCGCCCCCACCCAAAGCACGTGGCCAATCATACCAGGCTTAAGCCGGCGAGCCACGCCCCCAGCGCCGACCCAATGCTATGTAATTAACAGCAATGCAATTGATTTTTTTGCCCTTAGTGGGAGTTGAACCCAGGACCCCAGCGCTGCAAGGCTACTGTGCTAACCACTGAGCCACCGTGCTGCCTCTACTCCAATGCAATTTAAATGAGGGCATGTTTAAAAAAACAAGTGGCGGTGCTATGTTATGAAAAGTAGCAGCCGCTTCAGCGCCAAAGGAAATGATGGGTTGCGTCTGCTGAAAAGGTGACAGTAAACATTGCATGTTGCCATAGTTGCACACTGTACCTGGCATGACGCGATAAGCCCCGCCCCCATGGCGGTAAGCCCCGCCCCCGGCACCGACGCTACGCAATGCACTGTGTGTTGCCGACTGTACCGGGCTTAAGCCGGTAAGCCCCGCCCCATCGCGGTAAGCCCCGCCCCCCGGCACCGACGCTACGCAACGCACTGCAAATTGCCGACTGTACCGGGCTTAAGCCGGTAAGCCCCGCCCCCATCGCGGTAAGCCCCGCCCCCGGCACCGACGCTATGCAATGCACTGCAAGTTGCCGACTGTACCGGGCTTAAGCCGGTAAGCCACGCCCCCATCGCGCGGGCATGTTCAATAAAACAAATGGCGGTGCTATGCCATGAGAAGTAACAGCGGCCCCAGCGCAAAAGGTAACGAAGTGTTGCGTCTGCTGAAGAGGTGGCAGTAAGCATTGCGTGTTGTCAACTGTACCAGGCTAAAGCCGGTAAGCCCCGCCCCCACCCAATGCACGGGGCCAATCATACCAGGCTTAAGCCGGCGAGCCACGCCCCCTGCGCCGACCCAATGCTATGTAATTCACTGCAATGCAATTGGTTTTTTGCCCTTAGTGGGAGTTGAACCCAGGACCCCAGCGCTGCAAGGCTACTGTGCTAACCACTGAACCACCGTGCTGCCTCTACTCCAATGCAATTTAAATGAGGGCATGTTTGAAAAAACAAGTGGCGGTGCTATGTTATGAAAAGTAGCAGCCGCTTCAGCGCCAAAGGAAATGATGGGTTGCGTCTGCTGAAAAGGTGACAGTAAGCATTGCATGTTGCCATAGTTGCACACTGTACCTGGCATGACGCGGTAAGCCCCGCCCCCATGGCGGTAAGCCCCGCCCCCGGCACCGACGCTACGCAATGCACTGTGTGTTGCCGACTGTACCGGGCTTAAGCCGGTAAGCCCCGCCCCATTGCGGTAAGCCCCGCCCCCGGCACCGACGCTATGCAATGCACTGCATGTTTCCATCTGTACCGGGCTTAAGCCGGTAAGCCCCGCCCCATCGCGGTAAGCCCCGCCCCCGGCACCGACGCTACGCAATGCACTGCAAGTTGCCGACTGTACCGGGCTTAAGCCGGTAAGCCCCGCCCCCGGCACCGACGCTATGCAATGCACTGCAAGTTGCCGACTGTACCGGGCTTAAGCCGGTAAGCCCCGCCCCCGGCACCGACGCTATGCAATGCACTGCAAGTTGCCGACTGTACCGGGCTTAAGCCGGTAAGCCCCGCCCCATCGCGGTAAGCCCCGCCCCCGGCACCGACGCTACGCAATGCACTGCAAGTTGCCGACTGTACCGGGCTTAAGCCGGTAAGCCCCGCCCCCGGCACCGACGCTATGCAATGCACTGCAAGTTGCCGACTGTACCGGGCTTAAGCCGGTAAGCCCCGCCCCCGGCACCGACGCTATGCAATGCACTGCAAGTTGCCGACTGTACCGGGCTTAAGCCGGTAAGCCCCGCCCCATCGCGGTAAGCCCCCCCCCCCGGCACCGACGCTACGCACTGCACTGCAAATTGCCGACTGTACCGGGCTTAAGCCGGTAAGCCCCGCCCCCATAGCGGTAAGCCCCGCCCCCGGCACCGACGCTATGCAATGCACTGCAAGTTGCCGACTGTACCGGGCTTAAGCCGGTAAGCCACGCCCCCATCGCGCGGGCATGTTCAATAAAACAAATGGCGGTGCTATGCCATGAGAAGTAACAGCGGCCCCAGCGCAAAAGGTAACGAAGTGTTGCGTCTGCTGAAGAGGTGGCAGTAAGCATTGCGTGTTGTCAACTGTACCAGGCTAAAGCCGGTAAGCCCCGCCCCCACCCAATGCACGTGGCCAATCATACCAGGCTTAAGCCGGCGAGCCACGCCCCCTGCGCCGACCCAATGCTATGTAATTCACTGCAATGCAATTGATTTTTTGCCCCTAGTGGGAGTTGAACCCAGGACCCCAGCGCTGCAAGGCTACTGTGCTAACCACTGAGCCACCGTGCTGCCTCTATTCCAATGCAATTTAAATGAGGGCATGTTTAAAAAAACAAGTGGCGGTGCTATGTTATGAAAAGTAGCAGCCGCTTCAGCGCCAAAGGAAATGATGGGTTGCGTCTGCTGAAAAGGTGACAGTAAACATTGCATGTTGCCATAGTTGCACACTGTACCTGGCATGACGCGATAAGCCCCGCCCCCATGGCGGTAAGCCCCGCCCCCGGCACCGACGCTACGCAATGCACTGTGTGTTGCCGACTGTACCGGGCTTAAGCCGGTAAGCCCCGCCCCATCGCGGTAAGCCCCGCCCCCCGGCACCGACGCTACGCAACGCACTGCAAATTGCCGACTGTACCGGGCTTAAGCCGGTAAGCCCCGCCCCCATCGCGGTAAGCCCCGCCCCCGGCACCGACGCTATGCAATGCACTGCAAGTTGCCACTGTACCGGGCTTAAGCCGGTAAGCCACGCCCCCATCGCGCGGGCATGTTCAATAAAACAAATGGCGGTGCTATGCCATGAGAAGTAACAGCGGCCCCAGCGCAAAAGGTAACGAAGTGTTGCGTCTGCTGAAGAGGTGGCAGTAAGCATTGCGTGTTGTCAACTGTACCAGGCTAAAGCCGGTAAGCCCCGCCCCCACCCAATGCACGGGGCCAATCATACCAGGCTTAAGCCGGCGAGCCACGCCCCCTGCGCCGACCCAATGCTATGTAATTCACTGCAATGCAATTGGTTTTTTGCCCTTAGTGGGAGTTGAACCCAGGACCCCAGCGCTGCAAGGCTACTGTGCTAACCACTGAACCACCGTGCTGCCTCTACTCCAATGCAATTTAAATGAGGGCATGTTTGAAAAAACAAGTGGCGGTGCTATGTTATGAAAAGTAGCAGCCGCTTCAGCGCCAAAGGAAATGATGGGTTGCGTCTGCTGAAAAGGTGACAGTAAGCATTGCATGTTGCCATAGTTGCACACTGTACCTGGCATGACGCGGTAAGCCCCGCCCCCATGGCGGTAAGCCCCGCCCCCGGCACCGACGCTACGCAATGCACTGTGTGTTGCCGACTGTACAGGGCTTAAGCCGGTAAGCCCCGCCCCATTGCGGTAAGCCCCGCCCCCGGCACCGACGCTATGCAATGCACTGCATGTTTCCATCTGTACCGGGCTTAAGCCGGTAAGCCCCGCCCCATCGCGGTAAGCCCCGCCCCCGGCACCGACGCTACGCAATGCACTGCAAGTTGCCGACTGTACCGGGCTTAAGCCGGTAAGCCCCGCCCCCGGCACCGACGCTATGCAATGCACTGCAAGTTGCCGACTGTACCGGGCTTAAGCCGGTAAGCCCCGCCCCCGGCACCGACGCTATGCAATGCACTGCAAGTTGCCGACTGTACCGGGCTTAAGCCGGTAAGCCCCGCCCCATCGCGGTAAGCCCCGCCCCCCGGCACCGACGCTACGCACTGCACTGCAAATTGCCGACTGTACCGGGCTTAAGCCGGTAAGCCCCGCCCCATCGCGGTAAGCCCCGCCCCCGGCACCGACGCTATGCAATGCACTGCATGTTTCCATCTGTACCGGGCTTAAGCCGGTAAGCCCCGCCCCATCGCGGTAAGCCCCGCCCCCGGCACCGACGCTACGCAATGCACTGCAAGTTGCCGACTGTACCGGGCTTAAGCCGGTAAGCCCCGCCCCCGGCACCGACGCTATGCAATGCACTGCAAGTTGCCGACTGTACCGGGCTTAAGCCGGTAAGCCCCGCCCCCGGCACCGACGCTATGCAATGCACTGCAAGTTGCCGACTGTACCGGGCTTAAGCCGGTAAGCCCCGCCCCATCGCGGTAAGCCCCGCCCCCCGGCACCGACGCTACGCAACGCACTGCAAATTGCCGACTGTCCCGGGCTTAAGCCGGTAAGCCCCGCCCCCATCGCGGTAAGCCCCGCCCCCGGCACCGACGCTATGCAATGCACTGCAAGTTGCCGACTGTACCGGGCTTAAGCCGGTAAGCCACGCCCCCATCGCGCGGGCATGTTCAATAAAACAAATGGCGGTGCTATGCCATGAGAAGTAACAGCGGCCCCAGCGCAAAAGGTAACGAAGTGTTGCGTCTGCTGAAGAGGTGGCAGTAAGCATCGCGTGTTGTCAACTGTACCAGGCTAAAGCCGGTAAGCCCCGCCCCCACCCAATGCACGTGGCCAATCATACCAGGCTTAAGCCGGCGAGCCACGCCCCCTGCGCCGACCCAATGCTATGTAATTCACTGCAATGCAATTGGTTTTTTGCCCTTAGTGGGAGTTGAACCCAGGACCCCAGCGCTGCAAGGCTACTGTGCTAACCACTGAACCACCGTGCTGCCTCTACTCCAATGCAATTTAAATGAGGGCATGTTTAAAAAAACAAGTGGCGGTGCTATGTTATGAAAAGTAGCAGCCGCTTCAGCGCCAAAGGAAATGATGGGTTGCGTCTGCTGAAAAGGTGACAGTAAGCATTGCATGTTGCCATAGTTGCACACTGTACCTGGCATGACGCGGTAAGCCCCGCCCCCATGGCGGTAAGCCCCGCCCCCGGCACCGACGCTACGCAATGCACTGTGTGTTGCCTACTGTACAGGGCTTAAGCCGGTAAGCCCCGCCCCATTGCGGTAAGCCCCGCCCCCGGCACCGACGCTATGCAATGCACTGCATGTTTCCATCTGTACCGGGCTTAAGCCGGTAAGCCCCGCCCCATCGCGGTAAGCCCCGCCCCCGGCACCGACGCTACGCAATGCACTGCAAGTTGCCGACTGTACCGGGCTTAAGCCGGTAAGCCCCGCCCCCGGCACCGACGCTATGCAATGCACTGCAAGTTGCCGACTGTACCGGGCTTAAGCCGGTAAGCCCCGCCCCCGGCACCGACGCTATGCAATGCACTGCAAGTTGCCGACTGTACCGGGCTTAAGCCGGTAAGCCCCGCCCCAACGCGGTAAGCCCCGCCCCCCGGCACCGACGCTACGCACTGCACTGCAAATTGCCGACTGTACCGGGCTTAAGCCGGTAAGCCCCGCCCCCATCGCGGTAAGCCCCGCCCCCGGCACCGACGCTATGCAATGCACTGCAAGTTGCCGACTGTACCGGGCTTAAGCCGGTAAGCCACGCCCCCATCGCGCGGGCATGTTCAATAAAACAAATGGCGGTGCTATGCCATGAGAAGTAACAGCGGCCCCAGCGCAAAAGGTAACGAAGTGTTGCGTCTGCTGAAGAGGTGGCAGTAAGCATCGCGTGTTGTCAACTGTACCAGGCTAAAGCCGGTAAGCCCCGCCCCCACCCAATGCACGTGGCCAATCATACCAGGCTTAAGCCGGCGAGCCACGCCCCCTGCGCCGACCCAATGCTATGTAATTCACTGCAATGCAATTGGTTTTTTGCCCTTAGTGGGAGTTGAACCCAGGACCCCAGCGCTGCAAGGCTACTGTGCTAACCACTGAACCACCGTGCTGCCTCTACTCCAATGCAATTTAAATGAGGGCATGTTTAAAAAAACAAGTGGCGGTGCTATGTTATGAAAAGTAGCAGCCGCTTCAGCGCCAAAGGAAATGATGGGTTGCGTCTGCTGAAAAGGTGACAGTAAGCATTGCATGTTGCCATAGTTGCACACTGTACCTGGCATGACGCGGTAAGCCCCGCCCCCATGGCGGTAAGCCCCGCCCCCGGCACCGACGCTACGCAATGCACTGTGTGTTGCCTACTGTACAGGGCTTAAGCCGGTAAGCCCCGCCCCATCGCGGTAAGCCCCGCCCCCGGCACCGACGCTATGCAATGCACTGCATGTTTCCCTCTGTACCGGGCTTAAGCCGGTAAGCCCCGCCCCATCGCGGTAAGCCCCGCCCCCGGCACCGACGCTACGCAATGCACTGCAAGTTGCCGACTGTACCGGGCTTAAGCCGGTAAGCCCCGCCCCCGGCACCGACGCTATGCAATGCACTGCAAGTTGCCGACTGTACCGGGCTTAAGCCGGTAAGCCCCGCCCCCGGCACCGACGCTATGCAATGCACTGCAAGTTGCCGACTGTACCGGGCTTAAGCCGGTAAGCCCCGCCCCATCGCGGTAAGCCCCCCCCCCCGGCACCGACGCTACGCACCGCACTGCAAATTGCCGACTGTACCGGGCTTAAGCCGGTAAGCCCCGCCCCCATCGCGGTAAGCCCCGCCCCCGGCACCGACGCTATGCAATGCACTGCAAGTTGCCGACTGTACCGGGCTTAAGCCGGTAAGCCACGCCCCCATCGCGCGGGCATGTTCAATAAAACAAATGGCGGTGCTATGCCATGAGAAGTAACAGCGGCCCCAGCGCAAAAGGTAACGAAGTGTTGCGTCTGCTGAAGAGGTGGCAGTAAGCATTGCGTGTTGTCAACTGTACCAGGCTAAAGCCGGTAAGCCCCGCCCCCACCCAATGCACGTGGCCAATCATACCCGGCTTAAGCCGGCGAGCCACGCCCCCTGCGCCGACCCAATGCTATGTAATTCACTGCAATGCAATTGATTTTTTTGCCCTTAGTGGGAGTTGAACCCAGGACCCCAGCGCTGCAAGGCTACTGTGCTAACCACTGAGCCACCGTGCTGCCTCTACTCCAATGCAATTTAAATGAGGGCATGTTTAAAAAACAAGTGGCGGTGCTATGTTATGAAAAGTAGCAGCCGCTTCAGCGCCAAAGGAAATGATGGGTTGCGTCTGCTGAAAAGGTGACAGTAAACATTGCATGTTGCCATAGTTGCACACTGTACCTGGCATGACGCGCTAAGCCCCGCCCCCATGGCGGTAAGCCCCGCCCCCGGCACCGACGCTACGCAATGCACTGTGTGTTGCCGACTGTACCGGGCTTAAGCCGGTAAGCCCCGCCCCATCGCGGTAAGCCCCGCCCCCCGGCACCGACGCTACGCAACGCACCGCAAATTGCCGACTGTACCGGGCTTAAGCCGGTAAGCCCCGCCCCCATCGCGGTAAGCCCCGCCCCCGGCACCGACGCTATGCAATGCACTGCAAGTTGCCGACTGTACCGGGCTTAAGCAGGTAAGCCACGCCCCCATCGCGCGGGCATGTTCAATAAAACAAATGGCGGTGCTATGCCATGAGAAGTAACAGCGGCCCCAGCGCAAAAGGTAACGAAGTGTTGCGTCTGCTGAAGAGGTGGCAGTAAGCATTGCGTGTTGTCAACTGTACCAGGCTAAAGCCGGTAAGCCCCGCCCCCACCCAATGCACGGGGCCAATCATACCAGGCTTAAGCCGGCGAGCCACGCCCCCTGCGCCGACCCAATGCTATGTAATTCACTGCAATGCAATTGGTTTTTTGCCCTTAGTGGGAGTTGAACCCAGGACCCCAGCGCTGCAAGGCTACTGTGCTAACCACTGAACCACCGTGCTGCCTCTACTCCAATGCAATTTAAATGAGGGCATGTTTGAAAAAACAAGTGGCGGTGCTATGTTATGAAAAGTAGCAGCCGCTTCAGCGCCAAAGGAAATGATGGGTTGCGTCTGCTGAAAAGGTGACAGTAAGCATTGCATGTTGCCATAGTTGCACACTGTACCTGGCATGACGCGGTAAGCCCCGCCCCCATGGCGGTAAGCCCCGCCCCCGGCACCGACGCTACGCAATGCACTGTGTGTTGCCTACTGTACAGGGCTTAAGCCGGTAAGCCCCGCCCCATTGCGGTAAGCCCCGCCCCCGGCACCGACGCTATGCAATGCACTGCATGTTTCCATCTGTACCGGGCTTAAGCCGGTAAGCCCCGCCCCATCGCGGTAAGCCCCGCCCCCGGCACCGACGCTACGCAATGCACTGCAAGTTGCCGACTGTACCGGGCTTAAGCCGGTAAGCCCCGCCCCCGGCACCGACGCTATGCAATGCACTGCAAGTTGCCGACTGTACCGGGCTTAAGCCGGTAAGCCCCGCCCCCGGCACCGACGCTATGCAATGCACTGCAAGTTGCCGACTGTACCGGGCTTAAGCCGGTAAGCCCCGCCCCATCGCGGTAAGCCCCGCCCCCGGCACCGACGCTACGCAATGCACTGCAAGTTGCCGACTGTACCGGGCTTAAGCCGGTAAGCCCCGCCCCCGGCACCGACGCTATGCAATGCCCTGCAAGTTGCCGACTGTACCGGGCTTAAGCCGGTAAGCCCCGCCCCCGGCACCGACGCTATGCAATGCACTGCAAGTTGCCGACTGTACCGGGCTTAAGCCGGTAAGCCCCGCCCCATCGCGGTAAGCCCCCCCCCCCGGCACCGACGCTACGCACTGCACTGCAAATTGCCGACTGTACCGGGCTTAAGCCGGTAAGCCCCGCCCCCATCGCGGTAAGCCCCGCCCCCGGCACCGACGCTATGCAATGCACTGCAAGTTGCCGACTGTACCGGGCTTAAGCCGGTAAGCCACGCCCCCATCGCGCGGGCATGTTCAATAAAACAAATGGCGGTGCTATGCCATGAGAAGTAACAGCGGCCCCAGCGCAAAAGGTAACGAAGTGTTGCGTCTGCTGAAGAGGTGGCAGTAAGCATTGCGTGTTGTCAACTGTACCAGGCTAAAGCCGGTAAGCCCCGCCCCCACCCAATGCACGTGGCCAATCATACCAGGCTTAAGCCGGCGAGCCACGCCCCCTGCGCCGACCCAATGCTATGTAATTCACTGCAATGCAATTGATTTTTTGCCCTTAGTGGGAGTTGAACCCAGGACCCCAGCGCTGCAAGGCTACTGTGCTAACCACTGAGCCACCGTGCTGCCTCTACTCCAATGCAATTTAAATGAGGGCATGTTTAAAAAAACAAGTGGCGGTGCTATGTTATGAAAAGTAGCAGCCGCTTCAGCGCCAAAGGAAATGATGGGTTGCGTCTGCTGAAAAGGTGACAGTAAACATTGCATGTTGCCATAGTTGCACACTGTACCTGGCATGACGCGATAAGCCCCGCCCCCATGGCGGTAAGCCCCGCCCCCGGCACCGACGCTACGCAATGCACTGTGTGTTGCCGACTGTACCGGGCTTAAGCCGGTAAGCCACGCCCCATCGCGGTAAGCCCCGCCCCCCGGCACCGACGCTACGCAACGCACTGCAAATTGCCGACTGTACCGGGCTTAAGCCGGTAAGCCCCGCCCCCATCGCGGTAAGCCCCGCCCCCGGCACCGACGCTATGCAATGCACTGCAAGTTGCCACTGTACCGGGCTTAAGCCGGTAAGCCACGCCCCCATCGCGCGGGCATGTTCAATAAAACAAATGGCGGTGCTATGCCATGAGAAGTAACAGCGGCCCCAGCGCAAAAGGTAACGAAGTGTTGCGTCTGCTGAAGAGGTGGCAGTAAGCATTGCGTGTTGTCAACTGTACCAGGCTAAAGCCGGTAAGCCCCGCCCCCACCCAATGCACGGGGCCAATCATACCAGGCTTAAGCCGGCGAGCCACGCCCCCTGCGCCGACCCAATGCTATGTAATTCACTGCAATGCAATTGGTTTTTTGCCCTTAGTGGGAGTTGAACCCAGGACCCCAGCGCTGCAAGGCTACTGTGCTAACCACTGAACCACCGTGCTGCCTCTACTCCAATGCAATTTAAATGAGGGCATGTTTTAAAAAACAAGTGGCGGTGCTATGTTATGAAAAGTAGCAGCCGCTTCAGCGCCAAAGGAAATGATGGGTTGCGTCTGCTGAAAAGGTGACAGTAAGCATTGCATGTTGCCATAGTTGCACACTGTACCTGGCATGACGCGGTAAGCCCCGCCCCCATGGCGGTAAGCCCTGCCCCCGGCACCGACGCTACGCAATGCACTGAGTGTTGCCTACTGTACAGGGCTTAAGCCGGTAAGCCCCGCCCCATCGCGGTAAGCCCCGCCCCCGGCACCGACGCTATGCAATGCACTGCATGTTTCCATCTGTACCGGGCTTAAGCCGGTAAGCCCCGCCCCATCGCGGTAAGCCCCGCCCCCGGCACCGACGCTACGCAATGCACTGCAAGTTGCCGACTGTACCGGGCTTAAGCCGGTAAGCCCCGCCCCCGGCACCGACGCTATGCAATGCACTGCAAGTTGCCGACTGAACCGGGCATAAGCCGGTAAGCCCCGCCCCCGGCACCGACGCTATGCAATGCACTGCAAGTTGCCGACTGTACCGGGCTTAAGCCGGTAAGCCCCGCCCCATCGCGGTAAGCCCCGCCCCCCGGCACCGACGCTACGCACTGCACTGCAAATTGCCGACTGTACCGGGCTTAAGCCGGTAAGCCCCCGCCCCATCGCGGTAAGCCCCGCCCCCGGCACCGACGCTATGCAATGCACTGCATGTTTCCATCTGTACCGGGCTTAAGCCGGTAAGCCCCGCCCCATCGCGGTAAGCCCCGCCCCCGGCACCGACGCTACGCAATGCACTGCAAGTTGCCGACTGTACCGGGCTTAAGCCGGTAAGCCCCGCCCCCGGCACCGACGCTATGCAATGCACTGCAAGTTGCCGACTGTACCGGGCTTAAGCCGGTAAGCCCGCCCCCGGCACCGACGCTATGCAATGCACTGCAAGTTGCCGACTGTACCGGGCTTAAGCCGGTAAGCCCCGCCCCATCGCGGTAAGCCCCGCCCCCCGGCACCGACGCTACGCAACTGCACTGCAAATTGCCGACTGTACCGGGCTTAAGCCGGTAAGCCCCGCCCCCATCGCGGTAAGCCCCGCCCCCGGCACCGACGCTATGCAATGCACAGCAAGTTGCCGACTGTACCGGGCTTAAGCCGGTAAGCCACGCCCCCATCGCGCGGGCATGTTCAATAAAACAAATGGCGGTGCTATGCCATGAGAAGTAACAGCGGCCCCAGCGCAAAAGGTAACGAAGTGTTGCGTCTGCTGAAGAGGTGGCAGTAAGCATCGCGTGTTGTCAACTGTACCAGGCTAAAGCCGGTAAGCCCCGCCCCCACCCAATGCACGTGGCCAATCATACCAGGCTTAAGCCGGCGAGCCACGCCCCCTGCGCCGACCCAATGCTATGTAATTCACTGCAATTCAATTGGTTTTTTTGCCCTTAGTGGGAGTTGAACCCAGGACCCCAGCGCTGCAAGGCTACTGTGCTAACCACTGAACCACCGTGCTGCCTCTACTCCAATGCAATTTAAATGAGGGCATGTTTAAAAAAACAAGTGGCGGTGCTATGTTATGAAAAGTAGCAGCCGCTTCAGCGCCAAAGGAAATGATGGGTTGCGTCTGCTGAAAAGGTGACAGTAAGCATTGCATGTTGCCATAGTTGCACACTGTACCTGGCATGACGCGGTAAGCCCCGCCCCCATGGCGGTAAGCCCCGCCCCCGGCACCGACGCTACGCAATGCACTGTGTGTTGCCGACTGTACAGGGCTTAAGCCGGTAAGCCCCGCCCCATTGCGGTAAGCCCCGCCCCCGGCACCGACGCTATGCAATGCACTGCATGTTTCCAACTGTACCGGGCTTAAGCCGGTAAGCCCCGCCCCATCGCGGTAAGCCCCGCCCCCGGCACCGACGCTACGCAATGCACTGCAAGTTGCCGACTGTACCGGGCTTAAGCCGGTCTGTACCGGGCTTAAGCCGGTAAGCCCCGCCCCATCGCGGTAAGCCCCGCCCCCCGGCACCGACGCTACGCAACGCACTGCAAATTGCCGACTGTACCGGGCTTAAGCCGGTAAGCCCCGCCCCCATCGCGGTAAGCCCCGCCCCCGGCACCGACGCTATGCAATGCACTGCAAGTTGCCACTGTACCGGGCTTAAGCCGGTAAGCCACGCCCCCCATCGCGCGGGCATGTTCAATAAAACAAATGGCGGTGCTATGCCATGAGAAGTAACAGCTGGCCCCAGCGCAAAAGGTAACGAAGTGTTGCGTCTACCTGAAGAGGTGGCAGTAAGCATTGCGTGTTGTCAACTGTACCAGGCTAAAGCCGGTAAGCCCCGCCCCCACCCAATGCACGTGGCCAATCATACCAGGCTTAAGCCGGCGAGCCACGCCCCCTGCGCCGACCCAATGCTATGTAATTCACTGCAATGCAATTGGTTTTTTGCCCTTAGTGGGAGTTGAACCCAGGACCCCAGCGCTGCAAGGCTACTGTGCTAACCACTGAACCACCGTGCTGCCTCTACTCCAATGCAATTTAAATGAGGGCATGTTTTAAAAAACAAGTGGCGGTGCTATGTTATGAAAAGTAGCAGCCGCTTCAGCGCCAAAGGAAATGATGGGTTGCGTCTGCTGAAAGGTGACAGTAAGCATTGCATGTTGCCATAGTTGCACACTGTACCTGGCATGACGCGGTAAGCCCCGCCCCCATGGCGGTAAGCCCCGCCCCCGGCACCGACGCTACGCAATGCACTGTGTGTTGCCGACTGTACAGGGCTTAAGCCGGTAAGCCCCGCCCCATTGCGGTAAGCCCCGCCCCCGGCACCGACGCTATGCAATGCACTGCATGTTTCCATCTGTACCGGGCTTAAGCCGGTAAGCCCCGCCCCATCGCGGTAAGCCCCGCCCCCCGGCACCGACGCTACGCAATGCACTGCAAGTTGCCGACTGTACCGGGCTTAAGCCGGTAAGCCCCGCCCCCGGCACCGACGCTATGCAATGCACTGCAAGTTGCCGACTGTACCGGGCTTAAGCCGGTAAGCCCCGCCCCCGGCACCGACGCTATGCAATGCACTGCAAGTTGCCGACTGTACCGGGCTTAAGCCGGTAAGCCCCGCCCCATCGCGGTAAGCCCCCCCCCCCGGCACCGACGCTACGCACTGCACTGCAAATTGCCGACTGTACCGGGCTTAAGCCGGTAAGCCCCCGCCCCCATCGCGGTAAGCCCCGCCCCCGGCACCGACGCTATGCAATGCACTGCAAGTTGCCGACTGTACCGGGCTTAAGCCGGTAAGCCACGCCCCCATCGCGCGGGCATGTTCAATAAAACAAATGGCGGTGCTTATGCCATGAGAAGTAACAGCGGCCCCAGCGCAAAAGGTAACGAAGTGTTGCGTCTGCTGAAGAGGTGGCAGTAAGCATTGCGTGTTGTCAACTGTACCAGGCTAAAGCCGGTAAGCCCCGCCCCCACCCAATGCACGTGGCCAATCATACCAGCTTAAGCCGGCGAGCCACGCCCCCTGCGCCGACCCAATGCTATGTAATTCACTGCAATGCAATTGATTTTTTTGCCCTTAGTGGGAGTTGAACCCAGGACCCCAGCGCTGCAAGGCTACTGTGCTAACCACTGAGCCACCGTGCTGCCTCTACTCCAATGCAATTTAAATGAGGGCATGTTTAAAAAACAAGTGGCGGTGCTATGTTATGAAAAGTAGCAGCCGCTTCAGCGCCAAAGGAAATGATGGGTTGCGTCTGCTGAAAAGGTGACAGTAAACATTGCATGTTGCCATAGTTGCACACTGTACCTGGCATGACGCGATAAGCCCCGCCCCCATGGCGGTAAGCCC